>NW_018252152.1:54415-58554 GCF_001263595.1 Phalaenopsis equestris | reverse complement strand
ACGCCCCCCCGCCAGTCATAATTGGAGCCGTTGAGATGTCGGCTTCTTCCTCCTGCAAATGCCAGCTCTTGTCACGCAATAAAATATAGCAACTCGCCCATTCATCAGGTCATTTTCACCGCCTATATATATAAACAAACAGACACAACATTTTGAAAAATATTAGATTGCCCAATAGACTTAGAAGTAGAAAATTTGAAGTATAAAGATGGGGAAAATATTCCATGTTGATAATTGGACGTACAGATGACCTGAATTTTACCGTACCATATGCGATGATCTAATCTATCGTTCAGATGTTCAGCTGGTAGACATAAAATTTTCTCTTAAAAATGAGACAATTTTTATCATGTAGAATTGTTTTTGTTGTCTGGCTACAATCTTTATATTATTTCAATGGCGGCAGTTGGTTTGTTGCATGAGCTTTTCACCATTGCTTCAGAAGTATTTTGGTTTTGGACCTTTGGTTATGGTAGGTTTGCTTTTTGGGATCACAGCTTGCTCAATTTTGTCTCACAGATAATGTGTGTGTGTACATATATACATGCATGCATACATATATATCTAAATACATACATATATATCTAGATACACACACACACACAAACATATATATATTGAAAATTTTCTTCATCTGACACAAATATCGATGGATGATACAGATCTTGAGACAATCTTTTGAGCAAGAAACATTCAAACTTCAATAAAGAGTCATCCAAAGCTTTGATTTCAGTAAATTTTTAATTAAATTGATTGGCTCGTTGAGAAGGACCTAATGGTACTAAAATTGTTCTAATCCAAGTCAAACCGAATCCCGATCAAGCCATTAAATCATTTTTGAAAGTTTTCTGGACAAATTTGAAAGTTCAAATAAATTTTGAATCGAGCGAACATATAATCGAATCGTGCGTCTTGACAAGAAAAATCTAACAAGCCGAAGATCACTCAATTCCAACATCATTTAGGCATTCAAATGCTCATCAAACGTCTTCTAATTAAAGGAAGTTCGTCAGACCATCCGATCAAATCTGTTTATATTTTAATATTAATTGCACATGAAACTCTATAAATAGAGCTTTAATATCTAATCAAGAGGGGATGAGAGCTTGAGACTTGAGGAAGGGATTGAAGCATTGAAAAGGAGTTGAAGCCCAGCATTATTCCTATCGCTATCAACCACTACCAACAACCGTCGACGATGCTATCGATGATTGCCAACTGTCGTCAATCACCATCGACCGCCGTTGACCGCTGCCAATCGTCTTTGACCACCGTCGACCGGCGTTGACCACCACCAAACACCGTCGACCTCAATCTGTGGCTGCAACCGATCGCAATCAGTAGTCATCTGTTCCTTGCAACAAGTTCGTCTGCATGTCGACATTGTAATTTGAAAGCTTTGTAACGTAATTTGAAATTTTTGTACCTCTTCCCCGCCAATGAAATAACAGATCTCTGTAATTATCAAATTATTCTGGATTTTATAACTGGGCCAGTCCCATGATTTTTTTTTATTTCTGTATTTTCCACATATAATTTCTGATGTCACTACTTGTTGTTTTCTTCTATCTGAGTGTGTACTGAATATTCATGTCATACTAAATCGACACTCTATTACTCTGTTGTCTTGAATTTTCTAACACCCATCAAATCCTATACACAAGTGTGACATTAGTGATAACTTATTGTTCGCTATTCTATTGTATTCTCTCTAAGCTCTTTTTTAATAGTCTGAATATCACCTACAAAATATTATCCTCTGCGAAAAGAATTGTATTAATGCATCAAGACCACAAGTCATTTGCACAAAATTATTTAAAAAATAACTTATGATTTTTGCATAAATATGCCATGTAGCTATTACAAATTGTCTTATTAATTATCAAAAAAGGAGTTCCTAATATAAACTTTTAATCTGCATATTATTATTATTATTATTTAGCAGAAAGCAAATAGTGTAATTTTGTACTTTCTTGTGCGTTCTTCTCTATGGGCCTTCACAAACGATTTGCGTATTATCTCTATCGTATCTTTATTGTTTTATTATTCAAAGTGGCGGTGAGCTTCTTCACAGATCTTGGCTCCTTATTCAACACTTTGTTATGGACCCACCCTCACTGCTTTCAGAATCCGCTGTGACAATCGCTTAATTAAACGCACTTACGCCCCCCACAACTTCCAAATATTTAATTCTCATCTGTAAACTTGGACAAAATTTTCAGTATGTAACAGAGGTTCGGACTTTCACTGTATCGCTGCATCTCGTTCGTTGTCCGCACATAGACAGAAAAATCGCTTGTAAACTTGACTGGACGAGTAGCCAAAAAGCAGAGAGCCCAAAAGATCAGAATAAGTACTTTGTGGGTGCAGAAACTGATCCTTTTTAGAGCTGCTTCATTTAAGTGAGATTCAAAGCTGCATGAAGCCATGTGAGCTTCTTTTTCCTTTTCAACTTTGGAGGTCATTTCATTTATCGCGCCTTGATTCAGAAGCATTTGGTAGATCATGAGCGTATATTTGGTGTCTCCTATTGATTTGGTTTTATTTTGGATAAATCCAAAATTATTAGTTTTTTATTATTTCAATATAATGCATGCTTTTGCTGTATGGTTTCATGATTCTGTGGATTTTCTTGCAAAAAAGGGGAAATAGAAACTTTCTATTTTTTAGAATTTTTTTTTTTTGTAAGATTTATATCCATATCACCCGATTCTTATGTATTTACTATATAAATATGCCACTTTTTAAATGCATTAAAAAGTGTGGTTTACTTTATGAAATGATGATAATTTTGATGTGATATCAATGATTCAAGTGGTATAAATGTAAAGAAAATTAAAATTTGGTAGTAAATATGTAAATACATAAGAGTTGGCTGGTATATATGTAAATGCCCCCTTTTTTTTTAACAATTGGGATGTTGATATTAAACTATATAGACCTCTCAAACAAATATAAAAAAAGCGACAAATTAAGAGTGCTCTTTTTTTTTTTAATAATGTTATCATGAAAAATTAAAGGCCAGTTGGGTCCCGTTTGGTTGATAACAGTTAATGAAAAATAATTTAAAGAAATGAATTCATATATATATATTCATATATATATAGTAATTTAAAACTGGTTTTGAATTTAATTTTTATAAGAGCTCTAAAATTTTTTTGAATTTAATAATTTTATTTTGATGTACAAAATAAGCGTCACACACATAGTATCTTGTGTGTGTGTGTCTATATATATATATATTAAAAAGATTGGAGGAGAGATTAACCTCAATCATTCTTAGGTGTGCTAAATATTAGAGTACCACACCCTAAACACGAGGTGATTTGAACTTGAGGGGACTTACAACCTTCAGAGAAGTTGCTCTACCAACAGCCCACGGTCATAAGAATTGAATGGTATGTACGCAAATACCCCTTTCTATATATATATATATATATATATATATATATGAGAGCACACGTGCGTACAGTGGTATGCTAGTAGAGTACTCTCTATTAGGGTCGTAAGTTTTCTCAAGTCAGAGGTTCAAATTCCCTTGTGTGTAGGGTGAGATTCTCGAATATTTAGCATAGCTATGAATAGTCTGTGCTCGTCAAATAGTCTATATCTTAAAAGAAAGTCGATTTAATTTAATTTATGTACGACACTTTTAAGCAAATTTAAAAAGATTTAAACCCATGTTCTCTTATTTTAAGATAATAATATCTGCAAATAAATAGGTATTTCTTCTCAAATAATAAAAAAATGCATCTTTTGAAAGTATAAATTAGTGCAGGGTATTTTATATTTCACCCTTTATCATTTAAAAAATAGAAGTTAATTGAAACTTTGATTATAGGGATGAAAACAAAATTTTTTGATTGGATGAAATGCTGACATGTTTTCAAAGCAAACAAACGTGCTGCGAGACTTCCGCTGGCTACCTCCTCCCATTAGATATTCGTCCGGGATGCCTTTTTAATTATATTTTAAAATAAAAATTATACGTCATAAATCTCTTTTTAGCTTTTGTGGTTGATATATTTTTTTTTCGTACCGAAAGGACAGTTCCGGAGAGTCGATTTTCTTTTTAAAATAATAATGCGCTACTTTTTTCCTTATATATTTATTTTTAATAGCAGACATATATATATATA
>NW_018252152.1:40523-54343 GCF_001263595.1 Phalaenopsis equestris | reverse complement strand
ATATATATATATATATATATATATATATATATATATGGATGAGCATATAAAAAAAAATTTCGCTGAGCAACGGCCATATCTGGCCTTTATGTACTTGTAGCATTTTTAATGTTGTATTTCATTATTGTTTAAAGATTTGTAAAATATGTGCTCTGAATTAGGGGCGTAAATGGGCCAAACATGAGCGAGCCCTTTGCTTAGCTCATGTTAGGCTTGTTAAAAAAAATTATTGTTCGTGCTTGGCATGTTTATATTTTTAACACAAAAAATTTGTACGTGTTCGGCTCATTTGCTTAGCGAGCCGAGCACGAGTTGTTCATGAATGAAGAGCCGTTTTAACAACCCTACTCACACAATCGTAAGATGTTAAGGGTAGGGACGGGATTTAAATCTTTGCCTTTATATTAAAATTTCATTTAAATATAATTTATATATTTTTATTCTATTTTTAATTGATTTGAAATCTTTGTAGCCTTATAGAAAATTAAATTATTATTATATATATATATATATATATACATATAGTTTAATTATTTCAAGCTAAGCCAACTCGAACACAAACAAACAAATATTGTTTTGTGTTCGACTTTTTTTATATATTGAGTGCAAAAAAATAGTTCTTATTTGACTCATTTGTTTAATTAATTGAACACTAATTTTTTGAAATATCATTTTGTTTTTTTATTAGGATTTTTTATTTCATTTCCAGTCAGCTACTTCTTTGTCATGCAGTCATTTTTTATTCTTATAGATTCTTTTTTGACTTGCTACCTAGAGCTCTAGTATTTGATAAACTATTTGTGGCTAGTTTTGATTGGAGCTTGTTTATGATTGTTTGATTAGTTAATCAGAGAAACTTTAACACTTTATAACTGCTCAATTTTTAAATGAAAGAGCTTCAACAATTTGTAGAACAATTCATTTATATTCATGAATTATTTTGTTTAAACTTCATAATCAAGCGAGTTAAGAGGCTCCGTTAAGAATTAATCACAAACAACATCATCTAAAAGTTTAGTTTTTAGACTAAACAAACTCAGTTTGATAAATGTTTCATTAATACTCGAATAAGATTTTTTATTTTATCAAACAAGTTGATATTTAATATACTTGATAGTCTCAACATGAATCGAACTTAAACGAGCCGAGTTTAAGCACAATCTTAAAAACTCAAAAAGAGGCAAACAAAGTATTTATAAATTAGCTCAAGCTCAAACAAGTCGCTGCTCAGTTCAACTGATCTGCTAAATTTATTTGCAAAACTATTATTACTACATAACCTGTAGTGTTTAAAATTTGATTTTTGTATTAGTCTATTTTCACCACATCTGCATGTTGAGCCATTGGTTTTGAATGTAGTTCCACAATTTCAAGCACTGAGAATGACCCACCTATTTGTCGTGCAAAACAATTCGGAAAATAAATTCATACAATAAATAGATAATCAAATATAATGCGATTTATGTGGTTCGACAAAAATTCATCTACGTCTAGAGGGAGACGTTATTCTACTATCAACAAGTTGGAAGAAAAGAAAAATCTATCGAATGAAAATTACACTTGAACACACACCCCAAATCCTTCACAATCTCTTTTATATTAAAAAAAAGGTTTATGACTTGTAAATTATGAATGCTTAAAATATATAGGAAAGATCAAGTAATTAGACATTTTCCAATTAGATTTCATAGTATAGAAAAGATCCTATAATAGATATCCTCTGATTATAATTCATAATATATAAGAGATTCTCTAATTAGATCTCCTCATCTCTCACTTCCAGATAAATAGAAGAAGACCAAAATGAGTAAGTAAACCCCAACGACTGCACAAAGATGGCTCCCTATATACCCCGCTCCCTAAAGGATTAAGCCTCACATAGTTTTCAAAATGCCTGAATGAGTAATCAATCATGAGCTAAGATCACTAAGGAAGTGGCGTGAATTAGCGTCTGATATTTGCGTTAGACAATGTCAGATGCAAATATTACCATCGAATATGCACAAAATTTACGACGAAGTAGGACATTGACTGAATTGTCAGATTTTCAGTGAACTTTGCGTCGACGTTGTAGACGCAAACATCTCATTTAAAAACTTCGAGAAATAGATGATGAAATCAAAACACCCGACATCAAATTCCTCAAAAATGATTTCCGTGGGGACACTTATTTGTGATGAATAATGGCTGATGCAAATCCGACAAAAAGCCGATATAAACACTCTAATATATACATCTCGCACGATAGAGCCTTGTTTCCCATTTTTATTCTGGCTATACTTTGGTTTGGTCTGGCGCTTCGTTCTGCGATTTCTCTCCACCGAGATCCTCTGGCAGCCATCTCATCGATAAAATCACGGCTCTGGCGATTTTTTCTCTTGTCTAAACTCAAGGTATATTTTCTGGCAAATTTTCAATCATTTGATGGGATCCTCATGCATTTACATTTATAGACCACTTAATTCCAATGTATTTACACATCTTACACCTAAACTTTGCTTTTTACATATATGTGACATTGTCTATGCACAAAATGGTATTTTTCACTTTTTATATGATATGGAAAATGTTGGTATAAATGAAAAAAAACAAATTTTAGGTGTTTGATGTCTAAGTAGATAGGAATTGGTTAGTATCTATGTAAATGCCCCAAATGAGTGGTAATTTTGATAGATATTGAAGATTTTAGTATAAATGTAATCTCCCTTTCCCTCTATTTTTTTTTTCTATAAATAGATGACCCCTTGCACGTAGGGGTGTAAACGAGCCAAACACGAGAGAGCCCAGACTCAGCTCGTGTTTGACTCGTTTATATTCGAGCTCAAAAAGTGTGTTCGTGTTCGGCTCGTTTGCTTAGCGAGTTGAACACGAGCCGTTTACAAACAAAGAGCCATTTTGACAACCCTAATCACATAACTACAAGATGTTAAGGATTGAGACAATATTTAAAACATCATTTGAATCTAATTTAATAATTTTATTATATTTTCTTTATTAATACTTTTAATTGATTATAAATTTTTGTAGACTTGTAGTCAATTAATTTTTTTGAAAATACTACTTATCAAAGATATATATGTAATTGATTGGTAGTTTTTCAAGTCAAAACGAGCCAAACACGAATGAACAAATATTATTCGTGTTGCTCTTGTTCGACTCGTTAACTTAGCGAACGAGCCGAACAAGAGCTTCTTAACGAGCCGAACACGAGCTGTTCGCGAATAACGAGCCATTTTGACAGCCCTACTTGCACGTAAATAAGCGTCCTTATTCACTTTTCAAGAAGGTTTTGGGCAAAATAGCTGATCTCATTTTTGTCTGATTTTGATTTAGACCCTTCGGGCATCCACTAATTTCTTATATATTTACATGTAAGATGAAATGTATGTAAAAATTAAAATTTTGATAATGGATATGTAAATGTATAGGAATTGAGTGATTTGTATGTAAATTTTTCTTTTTATAGCATGAGCAAGGTGTCACCTCCCAAAAGAGCCCTTAAGAGAAGTGGACAACACATGACTTAAATACTGTTTTTCCGCTCTACATCTAGCCGAGATGAGACTTTGTTCATGACATTCTTCTCCACCTAATCACGTGACGCCCTCATCACGAATCGGCTCCACCTAGGGTCCCACTGGACCATGGAGAGTCCACACACCTGGCAGGCAGTAGTCTGCTCTGATACCACTTGTCACCTCCCAAAAGAGCCCTTAAGGGTGGTGGGCAGCCCAGGACTTAAATATTGCTTTTCGGCCCTACACCTAGCCAATGTGAGACTATTTGTCCGTGACATTAGGCTCTCTCTCTCTCACTCCTTTATAAGAAGTTCGTTCACCCTCTCTTTCACTTGTAACTATATCTTTTGTGGAATAAAATGAGGCCCCCAAAAGCGGACATAAGAAGGGTCCAGGGGAAGAGAATAACCCACTCAAATATAGATTTTTATTTATATGAAAGATTATTTTGATTTTTTGACCCTCCTAAAATATTAGTATTGTCCCTCCTAAAATAATACTTTGTCCTTCGTTGCTCTAGCCCCTCTCTCACATTAGTTCTAGAAGTTAAGTTTGCCCCCCCTAAAAAAAGAGGTTGATTTTGCCCTTAGAGGCTACCGAACCCGGGGATATTCTTGCTCCTAACGTGACAAGTCTCTCTCTTTCACTCTATCTTTCTCTCTCTCTCTCTCTCTCTCGGACATCCTGCTGTAGTTTTGGGCACCATTCAATATATATATATTAGATATATATATATATATATATATATATATGTATGTGTGTATCAATCAGGAGATGAAGGGTGAGGTCTCGGATGTACTTTTGTGGGCCCCTTAAATCACCGCATTTAGTTTCTTTTGAAAATTGAGTGCACTCCCATTGGCTTAATAAAACTAAGAAAAAGAGAAAGAAAAAAGTCGGATGAAACCAAAATCCACAGGATTACCGGTCGGACGATGCGTACGGAAAGCCCACTAAACAAATTGGAGTCCAGAGCGTCAATGCGTTACTACGGCTCCATTATAAATATTTGTCGCTATGTGACGTTTCTATATTACAACCGTTTTTTAAAATTAAAATAAAATATTTAATCGATATATTGCTGATATAAAATTTATTAAAAAAATAATTATTTATAATTATTTTAAAATAAAAGCATACCCCATTTAAGTGATATTTACATTATTTTTTTGCGAAACTTATGATAATAATATTTTATTTTATAGAAAATATTACAATTACAAATATTTTAACATAATATTTTTTGAAGGCATTTATATAATATAATAATTCTTCATAAAATATTAAAAAAACAAATTTGTTAGAATTAATAAATACAATACAAAATTTTAATTTAGCCCGTCATGCTTGCCACGTGGATTTAGGTGTATCGTCCGATTAACACACTGCGTTTTCCAATATTCCACGTGACTGATTCTGGTAAATGTTGGGCCAACTATTTAAAGCTGGTTGGGAGATAAAGATGATGGGTAACCGCACCGACGGTGTGGAGGGATCGCTTTCGTCCTCGCTGGTCCCACCATTTCACGCGGTTTCACTTCCGTAGTTCGCCGTGAAAAAGGGAATGAATTGCAAGCATATTTTGAATTATATTTAATTATTTTATATCAATTAAATAAGAAAAATATATATTTTCATGCAATGAAATAATATAAATAAATACTTTAAATTTATTTATGAAAATAAAAAATAATGAATTGCATTATATTAATTAGCATTTTAATTAATTACAATTTAAATAATTTAAAATAATAGAAAAAGGTAAACAAACTACGAATACTTACATAAATAAAGATTATTTCGTGCAGAGAAATAAGAATATATCGAATCTTTAAAATGGTTGCGTCACTTTTTTCTCTCTAATATAATATGAGGTGCTCCAACCAAAAAAATTAATGAATCATAAGTTGCATCATTTTAAGAATGAAAAATATACTACACTTTCTAAAATTGGGTAACTATTAATATTGTAGCATTTATGAATAAAAAAATTGATTATAATTTTTTCCAAAAATATACAATTATTTTCATCATATGTTACCACTAATAATATCCTTCATTATGATTATAACTTTTTTCCAATAATGTACAATCACTTTGATCATATGTTACCGCTAATAATATCGTTCATTATGTCAGCATAACAAGAAATATATTGTTCAAAGACTACAAATAATTATTCATTAGAAAAGTTCTAATTAATATATTCGAAAAGTTTAGAAGAATTTTCCTATTTTAAACGTGATAAATTGTGTGCTATTTGATTTTCAGTACATTTCTTATTTAAAGCTATCTCTAAATTGAATTCCCGTAACAAAATTATTCAATAAATCAATTGAGGTTTAAAATCATTCTTAGTTATAAGGTATTTAATTACAGAGTGCTCGCTGTGGACTTTAACTCCATTGCCTCTCGGGTACGACCTAAACTTATCAAATGCAAATATTATTTCAAATAATTCCTTCTCTGGGGTTGTATAATTCATTTGTGTTTCCTTTTTTGCTTGCATAGAATGTATCTTGAAAAGAACTCGTCTCACTATTATTTTGGCATTGCCACTGCAACATAATCACCATTATCACATAAAAGCTCAATGAAATCTATTAGTTTGGTGCAAGAATAACTAGTGAAGTGGCTAATTATGCTCTTAAAATATCAAAGGCTATTAGGTATTTTTCATCAAATACAAAAGACACATCTATCTCTAACAGATAACATAATGATTTTGATATTTTACAAAAGTCCTGAATATATCTATGATATTGTCCTGCATTTCCAATAAAACTTGAACCTTGGCCCAATATAACTACCATTCCTTTTTCTTATAATTTATGTCGAAGGACAATACCTTCACAAAACAATAAAATAACATTTTTCCCAATTCTTCACAAGATTAGTCTCTTCACATTTTTATAAAACTCTTGCCAAGTTTTCAAGGCAAGCATCAAAGAGTGCGCCAAACATAGAGAAATAATCTATAAAAACTTTTATCTCCTGTTAACATCTATTTTTGATACAACATACGCATAACCTCCTTGTTGAGTAACACTACGCTATAGAGTTTTACGCCATTATAGCCGTACTCCAAGTCGATCGAGGTCAAACCAGCATCGCCACTGGTATCCTCCGTGATGATGTTCGTTCCCGTGGCATGGGGCTGTATCTAGTTGATACAGATATTTCTGTGGCATAGATTGTTGACGGTTGTTCTATATGTGTTTGCGCCTAAAGCTTAAGATATGGACACACAAATTGTATGATTAGAACCGTCGTGCTCAACGCATTTGTACGGTTCACTTTCTCGAGCTCTTTCAATACATGTTCACGATCCTTACGGAGGTCCTAAGATGGTAACTGGTCATATCCGAGCCTCCAAAGGTTCCCACAAGACTCTAAACCCTTTTGACTTTTCTGGAAAATAAAAACAAAAGAATTGTGTGCTATTTATGTGAATATACCTTGAAAAAGGGCATTTACATGCATAACACACAATTCTAATGTATATCTCAAACCTATAATTTCATATTTACACGCATAGTGCTTAATAATTGTGTCTCTTGAGTATCTGAATTTTCTTTACGAAAAGGGCATTTACATGCATAGCACACAACTCCTGTGTAATTACATATCTCAAACCTAAATTTTCATATTTTACACATAGTACCCTGAACTTTAATACCACATACAAAATAAAGCTATTACCAATTATTAAAAGTGAGATACACTTTTTCAAGCTTAAATTTAAAAACCAAAGTGTCAAGGATGTAAAATTGAGATTTTAGGAGTGAGATACATAAAAACATAAGAATTGTGTGCTAGGCATGCAAATTGGTGATTAAAATATTGGTTTTAGATATGGGAAGACCTAAGAGATGAGTTATATGTATGTAACAATGAGATTCATCATCAAAATTGTAAAAAACCTAATCAAAACTTTGAATTTCTCCTAAACATTTCATATCAAAATGTAAAAAATATGCCGGTTTAAATTAGTTAAAGACTTTAAAGAATAGCAGAATCAATGTTATATATGATTTGAGTGTAATAACTTAATAAATGGCAAACCCTGACAAAATTGAGGATCAAGGGGGCGTTGGTCTGCTTCAGAGTAAAAGCCACGCGCAAGAGAAATGAGGAATTTTTGACGTTGGCTTGATATAAACAAGCTTTCCGATGATTTTTCGATAATTTCATAATAATCGAGAGGATTTTGACCTTCCATTAATATATCATTATCGTCGATTATTAATTGACTAAAAACTTGCATCTAATTTTTTGATGTTGTCTGATCGTCACTTTATAAAATGTTATGAACAGACAATTTTGATCGTATGATATTATTTAATGACCTTTGTTTACTGGATTTACTTTAAACGCACTTAAAGAGCTATAGGAAAGGCGTTATTTGAAGTGCCAAAATAACTGAAAAATTACCTACACACTCAAGGTTATCGATTTTTTCGTCTGTTTTTACTGTATTTTCTGTAGTCTCACTCTTCTCTCACAAACAGTGTAGTCCAGGAAACCTCCCCAGAGCCAATTTTCAGATTTTCAGGCTCATTAGAGGTTTAATTTCAACATACAATTCCTGAGGCCTTCTCAAGCCTCATATACATCTCATTTTTTACCTATCTTTCATGAAAATAAAGTCTCTATCGAGTTGTACGTACTCACAAAAGATATGATGTCCTATGTCCTAAAGCATAAATTTTTATATGAATTTATTTGAAATATATTGCTATTTTTAATACATTATTTAAAAAGCTACTTTAAAATACTCGTAATATCCTAATGGCGAATATAAAACAGAGAGTTAAATTAATTACGTAAACAATTACCGTTTATTCATTAACAAATGATGTTACTTTCAATTTAGTCCTTAACAATATGAAAATTGAAATTTTATAATATTTGTTGTCATAAATTATATCTTTTTTAATTTTAATCAAAATTTAAAATATTTTTTATGCCCCGTGATTATTGTTATTATCTTAGGTGTGACACCGCATCACAATTTTATCTGTTTGCATAAACTGTGTTTTGACAAATTTTTCAAACAGCTACCGCTGAAATATGTGTTTTCATACCAGTTATGACTATATGCGGTGATAACTTTCTAGTTACGGTTTGTCTTATTCAAAAAAAAAAAATTATAAATATCATTGTAGTTTTTTGAACATCAAATTATTTTTTATCAATTTCACAATTATTTTTAAATAAGTTGCAGCTACTCCAGATAAATATTTAAAGTAAAAGTGACAAAAAATCTGCATCCTCGAAAACATGATTTCCTTAAATGCTCGAATTTAGAGCACATTCTTTAAAAATAAACTAAAAAATCAGGACTTCAAACTCTAGCTTTTTCTAAAATAACATGTTTTTCATTATGAACATTTTAGGTAAAATCCTTGGAAAAACTATGACGACGATCTTTGACTCTATTCGTAAATCAAAATATACAAAATTTTGTTACAAAAATTGAGGATTTAGTAATTTATGTTGGGACATTTACATCCATACTCCAATTTTAATGTATTTATATATCTAACCCTTAAAAATTATTTCTTATATTTTTATTACCTAAATTTTAATGCCAACAAAAGCACTGTTTCAGTATAAATAAGTTTTTAGAAATATAAATACAAAAAAAAATTGTGGGAAATATGTAAATATTCTTTATAAAATTTTAACTGTTAGCAGAAATCACGAAATTGATCGCCTCGCAAAATTGCAGCCATTAGCACTTTCCCCACTCTCCCTCAACTCCCCCGACCGTCACTCTACCCTCGCTCATTTCCACAGTTAGGGCAACATCCCTCTCTCTATCACTTAACTCCATTGCTAAAAAAACCCATCTCTCTCTCTCTCCGTTTCGCGATGGTCGGAGAGGGAGTCAAGAGTCTGCAGAAGGGGACCATGGCCACTGATTACCGAGGCCTCTTCACAGTGATGAAGGCTCGGCGAACGAAGCTCTTCACTTACGGCTTCATGATGGCCTTTGTCGGCTGCACGGCCTACCTCGCCTTCAATCCGTCCGGGAATGGCTCCCCTTGGTTCAACTCTCTTTTCACCACCTCTTCATTTTCTTCTTCCATCAATCCCTACCGTTCTTCCTTCAACAGTTTCATCTCCCACATTTTCCCAAATTCCACTATTTCGTCGACAGAGAACAAGCCTTTTGATGCTCGAGAATTTGGATCGCAAAAAGGTGGCGCTTTTCCGAGTGTAGCACCGACAAATGCTAGCTCTGTAAATGGGGTGAAAGTGAACGGTGATGTGCGTCAAAATCTGACAGAAGGGATGCCTGGCTTGAAGAGAGATGGAAGATTTGAGAAGGAATCGACTTCTGATGGAGTTTGGTCACTAAATCGAACTGCAGGAGGGTCTAGTTTGGAGAAAGATGACGTTTTGGCAGGGAAGAACCAAACTGGAGTACAAGTTTCAGGGAATAACTTGGCTGGAGGTGGACTGGGATCTGAAAAAGGAGGAGCCACTGAGTTAAACAGCACGGGAAAGGTAGCAGCTTCCAAAAATAATGGAGTTTCTGCTAATTTCCCGAAGGAATCGAAGTCTGGTTCCCAGGGAAATGCTGCTCAACCTAAAAACTCATCCTCAACACTAGTCGGAACTCAACCTACGAATCTGAAGACATCTTCTTCCCCTGCTAAATCTAAAAATCAAACAATTGCAGTTGTCGGAGTTCAACCAAATAATCACACACCAACATTGACTGGAAATCCAGTGAGTTTAAAGACGAAGGACGCTCCTGCTAGTTCTAACATCTCAGCATCGTTCAGGAAAGGAAGTGCATCTGCTGCGCAAACTACTAAGGATTCTCCCAAGAAGACGGAGGAATGGATCAAAGGCATGGTGGGTTGTGATATATTTCATGGGAAGTGGGTTAAAGAAGATTCATATCCGCTCTATGCTGAAGGATCTTGTCCTCATATTGATGAGCCATTCGATTGCTTTCATAATGGTCGGCCGGATCGAGCTTACCAGAAGCTCAGATGGCAACCTGATGGCTGCAACGTCCCAAGGCAAGATTAGCTCAAAACTGCTTCTTTTTTATTCTTCTCTTAGTTCTTTCTTCATCATGATTTTTTTCTTTTGCTTGTTTCTTAGATTTAATGCACTAGATTTGTTGGAGAGACTGAGAGGGAAGCGCCTAGTTTTTGTAGGCGATTCACTCAACAGGAACATGTGGGAGTCTCTTGTATGCGTCCTGAAGAACTCTGTAAAGGACAAGAAGAAAGTTTTTGAGGCCTCAGGCCGCCATGAATTCAGGACAGTGGGTTCCTACTCTTTCTTGTTCAAGGTATAGATTTTTTTACCAAACTTCTGATATATTTCCTTTTATTGGTTCTTCTTAATGTTATAATTTGTTACTCATAGTGGACCGTCTCTTTCGAATTGCTTGTTGTAGGATTATAACTGCACTGTAGAGTTCTTCCGGTCCCCTTTCCTGGTTCAGGAATGGGAGATGCCTGATTCCCATGGCAAGAAGAAGGAAACTCTTAGGCTTGATATAATTGAGAGGTCTTCCTCCAGATATATGGATGCCAATATCATAGTCTTCAATACTGGGCATTGGTGGACTCATGAGAAGACAGCCAAAGGGTAATATATTTTTTTTCTAATTTGGTAATAGCAAAACATAAAAAAAATGAAAGTTAAATCCAACGCTCTGTAAAATCATATTTTCTCACGTTCTGTTTCTTTTTTTCTCTCATTTGGTTTGTTTTACTACGTAAAATTGAATTTAGTAAATCTCATTGCGAGGTGGATTTATTTTGTAGTCGCTCGCGTGCTCCTCCATCTGCAACTAGATTTGATAAAATCTGGACTTGATAAATCATATTTAACATAAATCTAATTTGCTGCCAAACACCTCCTAACTATAAAAACAAAAAAGAAGACTAAGAGTATTTCTTATTGATTGGAAGATTTACATATTTCACTCAATTGCTTTGTATTTACATATCTAACACCTAAACACCATCATTCACATACATAGTGCCTTAGGTATGCATGAAAAGGTGTATTTAAAATTTTTAGAGTTTAAATTGTGGTATTTTAGATGTGATATGAAAGATTTGGGTTGTATACATGTAAAAACTAAAATTTAGGTGTTAGATATGTCACTTCATGATTATTAAGTGGTATGTTTGTAAATGCTCTTGAGATGCTAGATAATAATAATCCATAAATGCATGCAAGTCATTTTAGCTTATTGGTTGAAAGCTTTAGATGTCAACTAAGAGGTTCCGGGTTCAAGACAGTGTGCGACCCTAACTAATACATCTGCAAGATGGTCTTGTTTTCGAGCTAAATTTAGTGACTCCCTTTGTTCTTGAGCTAACCTCTATTTTATTAATATAAAATACACAGGAGAGACTACTATCAAGAAGGTAACCGTGTTTACAGTGAACTAAATGTAGTAGAAGCATTCCATAAAGCACTCCACACTTGGGCCAAATGGGTGGATGCCAATATTAATCCTAAGAAGACCCTCATCTTCTTCAGGGGTTACTCTGCCTCCCATTTCAGGTAAAACTTTTCATTATATCTCAACTTTAATATTTCATCCAATCTCTACAAATGAGACCAAGAGACCCACTAATCCTTCCTTTATCATTTCAAGAGGAGGGCAGTGGAATTCCGGTGGAGCTTGTGATACAGAAACTGAACCCATCATAAATGAGAAATTTTTATCACCTTATCCTCCAAAAATGAGAGTTTTGGAGACGGTACTAAATGACATGAAGACTCCAGTCTCCTATCTGAACATTACAAGGATGACTGATTTCAGGAAGGATGCTCATCCTTCAATATATCGAAAGCAGAACTTAACGGAAGAAGAAAGGAGAGCTCCTGAGAGGTTTCAGGACTGTAGCCATTGGTGCCTGCCTGGAGTGCCTGACTCCTGGAATGAGCTTCTTTATGCGCAGATACTTATTAAACAGCACCAGACACCGAATTGGTGAACAATAAAAAGGAGCCGCAGGTGGGCAATATATGAATACTGTTGCTGCTCTGTATATTAATTCTTTTCTTCTTCACAAAAATAATGGTGAACCGGATAATTTACTTTGTTAATAAAAGTGGAAAAAAGGTTATGCTGAAGCTTTGAGTGCAATTTGCTTAGGAAAAAAACAAATGTTGGTTTGATTGAGTATCTACAGTGTATTTAATACTTGATGAGATGAGATATTGTGATGTCTTAATTTATAATAATCATGTTTCATGCCTTCGATTTTAAAGAAGGCAATGGAAATTTACCATTTGCTCTTTCGTTTTTATTCTGTAGTTAAATTAAAAGAGCAGAGGGTAAGAAAAATGGCTGAATTGTTTATTCACAAGTTTGAGTTGTAAGGAGTATGTACAAACTCTGGAGATCAGGCATTGTTTTCAAGGAGAATGGATTTTGATTTATTCGACCGTTTGAAGGTCTGTGCCAATAAGTATTAATTTAGCTTCTGAAGATCATGATTTATGCTTTAGATTTAAAAAAGAAGTTATTCAAGTTGACAGCTTGCCGTAAGTTTTTAATCTATTGTCATAAATCTATTCCGTTATGTTGTGTTGTAGGAGTAATTTACGGCATCCTTGAAATTGCAAAAATATTGTAAAAAATGAAGTAATTTGTACATATAATAGAATAATAATGGTTATATCTTGTATAAAGTGAGCACATATAGTATTTTACTATGACATTATATTGCTAACATGCGAAATATAGGAAAAGTTTGTCTTGATTAGAGGTGTGACTGAGAAAAGCTTATTCGTGAGCCGACAAGTCAATGAATAGCTCTTGGCTAAGCTTGGTGGAGTTAAATATGCCTTTTCCATGTATTGATAAGGTGATACATATGTAAAAATCAAAAATTTTATTATTTGGTAAATAGATGCATAAGAATTCTTATGTGGTATGTATGTAAAGAAAGTAATAAATAAATACAAGATTGTACAACACATAAGCGGTTCTAAACCATACTTTGTCTTGATACCATTTTATTAAATTAGAAGGCACGTGGAAAGGCCTATCGATCTAAACAAAACAAATAATATTAATAGGGGGGCATTTGCTTACCAACCACTCGATTTTTATGTATTTACATGTCTAACATCCAAGCTTTAATATTTTATTGCATATCATTCAAAATTTTTATAACATGTTAAAAATTTTTTTATCACATACATTTAAAAAAGCCCAATGCATCTTTCATGCATAGGTCTATCACACCAAAGTATGACAAAAAAAAACTATGAAAATTTAGGTTATATATATATATATATATA
>NW_018252152.1:31410-40502 GCF_001263595.1 Phalaenopsis equestris | reverse complement strand
TATATATATTGTACATCCAAAAATGGTCTGCATAAATCTTAAGCAGTCAAACAATCAAGATCAAATAGTAATGTTCATGAAGCCGAACTACTAGAAAGCTTATAGAAACTCAACCATCATAAGGCAGACCGATCGAACATCTATCTAAGCCCGTCGAGAGTAGACGACCTCTCGAAACTAAGCCATAATTTTATATCCCCAACACTTTATTCTCTCAGCACTCCCCTTAAAGATCACCAAGAAACGAGCCAGTCGAGTGTCTACACTATGGCCAACCGGGTACCACACTCAAAGCTGGCCGACTTCCCAGGCGAAGACAGCCCGACACCCAAGCAATATAACCGGTCAACACCAGCTCGGGTGGACAAGTCAAGGACCCGTTGACCGAAGGGTCCAAAAATTTAAAAAGACGCCTTAACAAGTTACAAATGCGAAAATGTAAGACAAAAGACAATAATATCTTGCAACCCTTACATTAAAGCAGGGGCATATTTGTTATTTTCTACTTTGTTGAATCTATGTCTTTAATAAATAGGGGGTCAACTATATGCAAGAGAGGCTTTTTTGGCTCTTCTATCTAGGACCATACTTTAGAGGGAAAACTCTCTCTCATTCTCCTTTGTAATCTCTATTTTCATATATAAAATGAGTTACAAAGCCCGAGAATACCCCAGTTCGCCGCAACAGGGCAAAACTGTGTGTGCTATTTTATTTCCTTAATTTTTACTTCTTGGTCTCCCTCTATTTTCTCCTCATGGTGACAAGCTCTTCGTTTCTTGGCCATGCCTCACAGGACAAACCTGAATTCTAATAAACAAACATACACATACACACACCTTTTCTCTTCTGAGTGCTTTGGTGCCTCTTGTTATAATTTGATTTTATCAAGCTGATCGTCTTGATCATTCTAATACTGTTTTGCTTTGGTAGCAATGATTCCAATATGATGACAATAAAAGCCAAATGCAGTTTTGTGATTTAAAGAGAAATGAAAATGAGCCAAATTAATCTATAACTAGATTTTTAATTACTTTATGTATTTGCGATGCTTATATTGTTGTTCTATTGTCTTCCATTTCTAATTCCTCAGCTTCAAATTCTGATCATTCAACAACCTTTATCTCACTGATATTATGTTCTATTAAGATGTATGAATCTATAACATAATTTTCTTTGTTTACATAGAAATAAGCAACAACTTGAGGGTCTAGGATGAATGGTTTACAGAAAAAAAAATTCTTGTTGTGTGATTTTGCAAAGAGGCAGAATGTTCAATGGAATTTTAATTTTACTAAAAAGAAAAGATAATTATTTTAAGTAAAAAATTCATTAAATTATGAACATTCATTTTTGTTTTGTAATATAGCTGTACATGTAGGAGGACTTCACCTTTTACAAATATATCAATCCTAAATAGTTGAAAAAAAGAACATACTAGGCACGCAGGGTTTTTTATGTGAAAAATATATGAAGGGAAAATCATAGGGCTTTGCCTAGCTAAAATGATCCCACCATGTGAATGCCACTTAAAAAAAATTTGCTTGTCCCTTGAAGGGGTAAGGCGGCATAACAAAAATAGGGGCTTTTGACTCAACTTTCTTTTTAGGAAATAAATAATGTTACTGAAGTGACGACTTTAGAGATCCTATGATAGTTGTATGATGATGATAATTGTGATCTAATAATGTTGGTTATCGTGCTACAATAAAGGTGGTCTAGAGACGATCCATGGCGTTGTTGATTCAATGACGATAATGATGTCATAAAATCAACTGTGGTTTGTTAGCATCAGTAGTTTCATGGTGGCTAATGATTAACGGTAGTCTGATGATGGTCTGATAGTGATAAAAGTATGACGTCTGGTTTCATCACAGGTTAGACTTGACAACCGAAAAGTGGTAGTCTAAGGAAGGAGCAATGGTGATGGTAGCTTGACAAAGGTGATGACGGTTCATCAGGGATACGAGTGATTAGATGGTGGCAGGCTGGCTGCGTCCAGGTGATGATGGTGGCCCAATTAATGGTAGTTTGACGGTCGAAAAATGGAGGCTAATAAATTCTCAAGTTTAAAATTTTCCCATTTAAAACAAAAATCGAGATATATTTATATATTTTACGAGTTACATTTATCATAAATACCCTAATAAATTGAAACACTCCATTGGATGACTCAGTAGTAGTTCGTTAGAGTATATGCTTTTTTTTGAGTGGTTGAGTGTCTTAATGATATTTGAATTAAATAGTATTGTGCTCATTAGATTATCTTGTTGAGCCACTCAATCTAATTATAAGCTTGCATGATTTGGAGATTACTTAGTCAACCAATTAAAAACTCAAAATATTTTTATTATGCTTTAGGTACTTAGGGTCTGTTTGGGGTAGCTGCAACTTATTTAGCTTATCCTGATAATTTGTTGATCAACAACTTATACTGATAAGTTGGCTGACTGTTTGGTTTGTTTGTTTGGAAAACAGTTGTTTCTAGATAAATGACTATTCTGCCCGTGATTTGGATAAGTTGTTTAACTGTTTGGTTTGTGTTTTTAAAAAACAGTTGATTTGCAGTTTTTTCTAGATAAATGACCAATACAACATGCATCAATTGTGTTGCTTGCAACAAAACTGTAATGACCACACATTTAATATTTCAGAACCAATAAAGCCACTTCACAACAGTACAAAAAAAGAATATATACCTCACTTAAGAGTGAGTATAAAGGAACCGAATAAAAAAAGAAAAGACATATGAAGATTACAATTAAAAGTATAATAATATTCCTTTTAAAGTGCATAAGAAGCATGTCACGAGCAACGTCGTCCGGTTGGGATGTCGTCGAACCCCGAGCAACGTATCCGCTTCTGATACCGTCAAACCCCGCTTACTACCGACAATAGAATCGGACGAACTGTCTGCCCACTTGAAGAACTTACACATGTCCGGACCGTCTGCAAGGAGAGCACACCTCACACATCACTCTTGAAGAACTTTTTTTGAAGGAAATAAAAAATGTTACTGAAGTGACGACTTTAGAGATCTTATGATAATGGTATGATGATGGTAATGGTGATCTAATAATGGTGGTTATCATGCTACAATAAAGGTGGTCTAGAGACGATCCATGGCGTTGTTGATTCAATGACAATAATGGTGTCATAAAATCAACTATGGCCTGTTAGCATCAGCGGTTTCATTATGGCTTATGATTAACGGTAGTCTGATGATGACCTGATAGTGATAACAATATGACGTCTGGTTGCATCACAGGTTAGCCTTGACAACCAAAAACTAGTAGTATGGGGAAGGTGCAACGGTGATGGTAGCTTGACAAAGGTGATGACTCAGCAGGGATTGGAGTGATTAGATAGGACAGGCTGGCAGCGTCTAGACAATGATGGTGGTAGTCTAATGATGGAGGCCCAATTTTAAGAGTTACATTTACTATAAATACCACAATAAATTGAAACACTCCATCGAATGACTCGGAGTAGTTCGCTTGAGTATATACTTTCTTTTTGAGTGATTGAATGTCTTAATGATATTTGAATTAAATTGTATTGTGCTCATTATATTATCTTGTTGAGGCACTTAATTTAATTATAAGTTTGCATGATTTGAAGATTACTTAGTCAACCAATTAATGCCTCAAAATATTTTTATTATGCTTTAGGTACTTAGGGTCAGTTTGGGGCAGCTACATCTTATCCAGCTTATCTTGATAATTTATTGATCAACAACTTATACTGATAAATTTACTGACTGTTTGGTTTGTGTGTCTGGAAAATAATTGTTTCTGGATAAATGACCATTTTGCTCCTGTTTTGGATAAGTTGTTTAGTTATTTGATTTGTGCAATTGAAAAACAGTTGATTCCCAATTTTTTTTGGATAAATGATATTTCTGACATGCATCAATTGTGTTATTTGCAACAGAACTGCAATGACTACACATTTAATATTTTAGAACCAATAAAGCCACTTCACAACAATACAAAAGAATGATATACACCCCACTTAAGAGTGAGTATCAAGGAATCAAATAAAAAAGAAAATAAATATTGAAATTACAATTAAAACTATAATAATATTCATTTTAAAGTGCAGAAGAAACATGTCACGAGTAACGTCGTCCGGTTGGGATGTCATCGAACCCTGAGTAACGTAGTCCGCTTGCGATACCGTCGAACCCTGCTCACTACCGACAGCAGAATCGGGCAGACTGTTACCCCACTTGAAGAACTCACACCTGTCCGGACCATCTGTCAGGAGAGCACACCTCACACATTCACCACCGACTCACACACCCAAAGCCAGGAGAGCACACCCAAGTCATCTCACACATCCACCACAACCAATCCACCACACACCAGCATACCTCACACACCCATCGCCAACTTACACACCTAAAGCCAATTCATGAATAACACCAAGCCAGCCAATGTGCCAGGAAACCAAGCTTGAACTAATCCAAATAACCAAGCTAGCAAATGTCTCAAGAAACCACATAAGAAAAAATGAAACCGAGCTGCACTGTGCCAAAAAAACAAGCTAGCCAACTTGCCAAAAAAAACACAAAAGATAGAAAAAATGAAAATGACTTGCACTTTCACAAAAAAATCAGGCCAACCAACATGTTCTCCACTGTAAAATGGTACATCAAGCTAAAGAGACCCAATCAAAATACCAATTCCTTCATATTCTTCAAGGAATACTTGTCAGTACTCACACAAAACAGGGAAATTGAGCCAAAGAAATAAAAATGTCAATCCTTTGATTTGCTTGAAAGAGTGCTTGTTATCACTCACACAAAACCAATTCATGAAGAACACCACAAAAGTTACAATGAACCAACTACCACATCGCAGAGAGAAGAAAAGAGAAGGAGACTTTACCGGATAGCATAGAAGAGAACAAAGAAGGAGAATCACAACAGAGAAATTCAGGGATGAAAGCAGGGAAGACAAACTTAGGGCACGAGATGAGGATTGTAGAGAGGAAGAAGTAAAATCAAAACAGATAGATCCATGAATCACAGAAGAATCGTAGCTAGGGCACGTGATGTCGCAGGGGTAATATTGCGAAAGGTAAACATATAAGCGGTCTGCGGGCTTCGACTAACCGTCGGCGTCTAATAGAATTGGATACGCGCGTATCCTTAAACGCACGCTAACCGCACGAAACAAACATCCCCAGTGCTTTTCTAAACACATAAGCAAAAAATAAGCTTGCCCCAAACAGACCCTTAATCTAGGCTTTATTTGAACTCGCCTTGAATCACTATTGAAGTTTTTGACCTCATCTTGTCAAGTTATTTAGTTTTCTGATAGATTTATTGAAATCAAAGTTTGAATAATTTTAAATTTAAATCCAAATATTTCAATCCAGCAATGCATCAAGATTGGAGCAAAAGGATTCTCAAGTAACACGCCAATTGTAATAAACGTACTATTGAATAATTATACCTATTATATAAACATATTATCTTTTAAAATATCGATAATGCCCTTCAGCTTCAAAAAAAAGAAAAAAAAAAACCGGTTTGCTTATATTTGTTGTTTAATCTGATTCAAAATATACTTGATAAATTTCTGCAATTTGCTTCAGCCACAATTAATAATGTCTCCAATGTATCTCTTCATAAGCTTCAAAAAGGTTGTTAAGAAGGTTTTCTTGGTTTTCTTAAAATTTAAATGAGAAAATATTACGCCTATTAGGAGTGACATTCTTGTGACTTCAAAACAGAACTTATAAATACATTGTTCAAAAGGGCCGAATGCTAAATGTAAGCTTTCAAATTAACGGGCCTTAAGCAAAGAACAACTTTTTTTGGGCCAATGAATTAGTTCGGCGGGCCTTAATGAAAGTGACTTATTTTGGGCCAATGAATGATTACGGTTCGCAATGATCTTTTAAAATTCGAGAGTAGATTGAATTGGACTTTGAAGCAGTTGATTGGTCTCTATAAACAGACTTTCCGCCCGTTCTAAATATCTAAAGAGGGCAAGCTTTAAACTTTTGCCGATGTTATTCGCCTGAATAGTTTTAGTTTTTGTTATTATTATTATTATTTTGTCACGGCGAAATCGAATGCATTTGAATTTAAGGAAAATTTTTTTTTGTGCCTACTTAATTGTTTATATGTGAGGTTTTTATAATAGAATAAATCATCTTTTCTCTCATATATATATATATATATATATATATATATATATATATACATATACATATATATATATATATATATAAAATATGTTGAACCTATATTTGTTTGTGAATCACAAATAAAAAATAGTAAGGAGGCCGGATGAGAGAGAGAGAGAGAGAGAGTTGGGAAAATAAGAAATCTCAGAAAAGCAAAAGTTAGTAATCCCTCGTGTCTTTTTGAAAAGTCCCTTTTACATGATACTGTTCTAATATTTATTGTAAATAAAAGTTACATTATGAAATATTGGTAATGTCATTTAGATTCTCTAAGCTGTTTGAGCATAGTAATCGACAAGACTATCGTCATTTACATTATGAAATATTGGTTCTCCATTTAACTTTAGGCTTAGATAGAGTACAATAGCTCGGCTAGTTTAAGCCTAATTGTTGGTTCGATTGGCGTACACCGCTGTTGAAGCGGACTCGAACCGGTGTCTATTTTTTTCCGTATTGACCAAGATATTTGCAGTGATTACATGAGAATTTTTCATGAAGTGAAATGACATCTTGAATATTCACATTAGTCTTTTTTGATTTAGTTTTTCGAGACGAATGCTCCCCATTCTATCTGGCAATGGTTGAGATCCACTTAGGCCTTATAAATTGGGGTGTGAAAGCTAAAAAAGCACTTCTTCCTTGTAAAATTTTTTATGCCACTTCTTTCATTGTTACTTTTGATCGAGAAATGACTCCCTAACATTGAGAAGCCACACCCCGTCATTATATTCCACACGACTTTGTGATGAATCCCTAGCCTCTTTCGTCCAAGATGTCACAGAAGAAGGTATTAGAATGCCAATCAAACTATATTTTTAGTCTTACCATTTGTCTAAAAGGAGTCGGCCCAAACGAGAGTCAATATTGTGAGGGGAAATATAGATGGTGGCTATGGTGGTAAGAGTTCCATATTGGTCTTCAACTACCGTTTGGAGAGGAGCTATGTGATGTTTTGAGGTACTATGTGGTTGTTATCACCCACGTGATGCTCAAATCAATTATCGTTGTAATGACATTCACAATTTTCATTCTATGGAAAAAGATGGTATAATCAATCAAGCTCTTTATGCATTTATTTTTCTTAGGATTGTATATAGGTGGATACACACAATTTTGATGCACGGTTGCTTCCACTTTGGATACCTTGAGGATATGGTCAAGGACTTAAAGCTAAAGTTCTACTTTGCCATCTCTCATGAAGGTTGGTCGATCCTCTTGACTGCATACTTTTGAGTTTTCAGTTGTAGCTTGCACTTTACAGTTTTCTCTTTGATTTACTGCATATTGTTGTACTTTAAGTTTACTGTGCACTGTTGTATTTTCAATTTTACTAGTTTGTAACTTACACTCTATATTTTTTTCTTTAGTTTACAACATCATTTTTTGTTATGTGCACAAATTAATTAAAATTTTTTTCCTTATTTTAGATGCCTAGAGGTGGGGACGGTCTCCCTCCTCGTGCAAAGGATGTGGCCTACACCAGCATCATTTGATGAAGACTGCCATGAGAGGCGGTGTTCACACCACTCTTGAGGCGAGCTCCGTCCACTCGCTCTCCTCCACCGACCAACGTGGCTGTTGACATAATCTAGCAGGCCTCCACTCCGAACTCATCATCGTCACCAACTTCGGTAAAGGCCTGCACCCCCACCACCACCCCCACACCAACAGCGCCACCTGCTGCGACTGTAACACCGTCGAGTTCGACAGAGGCCCGGGCTGCTTTTGTCAGGTGAGAGGCATTCGGAAGCAGCTACAAATTCAAGCTTCTTGGGTTATCCCTTACACAAATGATTCTTGCCATCTGAGATATCATTCGAACCAACTATGACTCCTCATACTTATCGTGGATGGAGAACCCGATGGTCATTAATTATATGTGATTTCAAGAGTTTGCGCTACATTCCGAACATAGTGATTTTAAGTTATGTATATATGCAGAAACAATTCTTCTAGTGCACTGAGCATGAGGCTCACATCCAGAGGAATTTCGAGAGGAAGGGGAGCAACCATCTTTGTGACATGTTTGATGAAGTATAGAAGACA
This sequence comes from Phalaenopsis equestris, assembly GCF_001263595.1. Taxonomy (NCBI): domain Eukaryota; kingdom Viridiplantae; phylum Streptophyta; class Magnoliopsida; order Asparagales; family Orchidaceae; genus Phalaenopsis; species Phalaenopsis equestris. Next base: position 32,258 of record NW_018252152.1, on the reverse strand, counting down.
CTTCAACGCCCTCTGTGGCTGGGTGAGGAGGTGTTTGATTTGATGCACAGAGCCTGGGATTCCACAGTATCAGAGAAAGAGTGAACAAGCCAAGTAAAATCGGTGCTTGAACTGTGGAGGCTTGGGAGCCTCCAAGCATATAGGTGGGGGGTTCCCACAAAATGAGTATTAGAGGAGACTGGTAAGATTTTATTTATGAATTTAATTTAATTTTAAATAAAATATATATTCTAACTATTTCATTAAATTGGAAGACTTTAGATTTGGGATGAGAGCCCTCTGACGTCGAGTTACAAGCTCGCACATAAATGCAGCAGTCAAACCAGACCTGGATCGACAATATAACTCGAGTGAGCTAGATTATTCACAACCGTAACTAGTTCGATGTTTATTAATGTTACAACTGTTTGTAACTAATTTTTTGTAGGAGAACTTTCAGAAACAGAAAGAGAGCTCTACCGAACAATCAGGCGGTATTAGGATCCAAGGTTGTGATCCATCTGAGTACGAGATATTCAGGGAGGCTGCCAGAGGCAAGAGGAAGGGTTGGATAGGGGCTAAGGTCTCAGGCGCAGGCCTGCAATACACCTCCAACGCATCCGAGAATGAGGAGATTTGTAAGCGGTTACCACATTAGCTGTTGATATTGAGACACAAGTTGCATCCCAGTGAGGTTGGAGATGGAGGTTAAGATGAATACTAAATTAGTTGCATTCCAGTGTATAGTGCAGAGCAGCTAGAAAAGCAGACAACTACAAATGATTTCGAGGATGAGTAGGATGATGATGAGGGTACAGAGGATGATTTGTTTTGGTCATTTTTAATTTTTATATATATATATATATATA
>NW_018252152.1:29058-31387 GCF_001263595.1 Phalaenopsis equestris | reverse complement strand
TCAATCACTGACCATATATTTTGAAGCATTAGGGCAGAAATTATTTTTTTGAATAGTTATGTATATATATTTAATTCAATGCATTTCATTTATTTATCAATTTGATTTGGAAGTTTATTATTGTGATTTTAGTTCGATAGATGTTTGGATTGGTAAAAGTGTGCTGTAATTATCACATCTTTATGTGTTTTGATTACAGGTGTGAAAATTATATTTATGAAGTAAGAAATTTATTTTTTTCTATTTCTACAGATTTTCAAGGCTTGGCATCAGTTTTTTGAAGATGTATCGATAAGTTGTTGTGATATTTGTCAGTATGAAGATGTCGTTACAATAACGACGCACAACCGTTGATATGATGAATGCCAGATATTTGTTCCAGTTTTTCGACCGCTATCTCGTCGGTTATGTCTGAAAGCTTACCTATGCATAATCAATGGTCAAATCCTGTTGGTTTTCAAAACAAAACTTTAAACGCCAACAAAAATGGAGGAATTTTATTTAGTAGTTCACACACCCTCTACATTTTCTGGTTTAATTTATAAGCAAATACATCACATTTTTCTGAAAATAAAACTAACTAACCACTTAACGGTTTTCCTAACCACCTAACCACAAAACGGTTTTCAAAACTTCCTAATCCACATGAAAAATGTGCAAAAATACATAAACAATTTCTAGAGACAACTAGATTAATTAAGCTTGTTGTTCTTCACTGACGATTCGCACACCAATTTTTTCTCTCATCTCCAAGAACTTCAATCTTGCAAGTGACTTTGTCAGAATATCAGCACGTTGATCTTCTGTGCAAACATGTTGAATTTCAATCATTCTAGATTCAACACAATCTCTAATGTAGTGAAATCGGGTATCGATATGTTTGCTCCTCTCATGGTAAACTGAATTCTTGCTTAATGCAATTGCGGACTGATTATCAATCTTCAGAACTACTTTCTTAACTTCAGTTTTTAACAAATCTGCCAATAGTCGTCCCAGCCACACTCCTTGACACGCTGCTGCACATGCAGCGATGTACTCTGCTTCATAGGAAGATAGTGCAACCACTTTCTGATTTTGTGAACACCAACTAATAGGACTTGACCCAAGGAAAAATATTAAAACTGAGGTACTTTTCCTATCATTAGTATCACCAGCTAGATCACTATCTGAATAACCGATCAGTTCCAAGCTTCCTTTCTTCTTCTCATAAACACAACCAAGGTTTAAAGTTCCTTTCACGTACCGTAATATGTGTTTCACTGCGGCCATGTGCTCCGTTGTGGGCCTTTCCATGTATCTACTCACCATGCCAACAGAGAATGTCAAATCTGGGCGCGTGTGCAGTAGATATCTTAAACTGCCAACAATACTTCGGTACAAAGTTGTTTCTACAGGTGGACTTGTGCTTTCCTTACTCAGTTTTAGACGAGGTTCCATCGGAATTTGTGAAGGGTTGCAATCTTTCATGCCGCATTTGTCTAAAATCTTTCTTGCATATGCCGACTGATTAAGTGTAATCCTTTGAGAATTTTGAAATACTTCAATTCTCAAATAGTAACTTAGTAACCCAAGGTCACTCATGCTAAACAATTTCTTCATCTGTGATTTGAACTTGTCTATGTCTTGAATACACTCTCCAGTGATGATTAAATCATCCACGTAGACTCCAACAATTAAAATCCTTTTACCTTGATTTCTCATGTACACTATATGCTCTAAAGAACACCTCTCAAAACCGAGTGTCGTCAATGATTTGTCCAGTTTTGAGTTCCAGGCTCTAGGTGCTTGTCGCAAACCGTACAATGCTTTGTGCAGTTTTAACACCTTGTGCTCTTCTCCCTTTATTTCAAATCCCGGCGGTTGAGTGACATACACTTCCTCTTCCAAATCACCGTTGAGGAAGGCTGACTTCACATCCATATGATGAACCTCCCATCCTTCATGTGCCGCAATAGAGAGTAGCAAACGTACTGTCTCTAGCCGAGCAACAGGGGCAAAAATTTCATCAAAGTCTATGTCTTGTCGTTGAACGTACCCCTTTGCCACTAATCTCGCCTTGTGCTTCACAATTCTGCCTTGAGTGTCCTTCTTTAGCTTGTAAACCCATTTTAGACCTATAGGTTTGTGGCCTTCGGGTAATGGGACGAGCTTCCAGGTTTCATTTCTTCGAATGGAAGAAATTTCCTCCTCCATTGCTTTTCTTCACGTCGGGTCTGCTTTAGCTTCTTCGAGAGTTGATGGCTCCTCCTCATGGCTCCAACACAATCCCGAATACTCTAGTTCTATTGGGAAGGTTTCATCGTAAAGGCTTTTGATGGTTTTTGATGTC
>NW_018252152.1:27983-28747 GCF_001263595.1 Phalaenopsis equestris | reverse complement strand
TCTGTATGCATCTGCTATGGTAAAATAATGTGTTGTAAGAGTTTTCCCTGCTGATCCTGTACCTGCTACTGGAGATTTACTCCACTCCCACTTCATCTTCTCCTCGAACACTGCATCTCGTGTTACCACAACTCGTCTTGTCACTGGATCAAACATTCGATAGCCTTTCGTGTTCATATCATAACCGATGAACACCATTTGCTTGCTACGATCAGCCAATTTCGGAAGATGCGGTGTAACTACTTTTACATGTGCAAGACATCCAAAAATACGAAAATGATCGACACTTGGCTTGCGGTCATAATATGCTTCATAGGGTGTTTTGCCGACGACGCTCGTTGTTGGTGCTCTATTTAAGATATATACGTTAGTTGATACCACTTCTCCCCAAAATTCGCCCGGGACTTCCATACTTTTCAACAAGCTCCTTGCCATGCCGACCACCGTCCGTCGTGAGATAACGCTTAATTCCCAACAGCTCACAGTAACTCTTGAACTCATTTGAGATGAATTCACCGCCACGATCCGTGCGCAAAGCTTTCAACTTACTGTTTTTCTCTATTTCGGTTGCAGCTTTGACCTTTTTAAATGCCTCAAATGCTTCATTTTTGTTTCGGATCGGCACCTGCCACATAAATCTGGTACAATCGTCAACCAACAACAAGAAATAGCGCTTCCCTCCGTGAGTAGCAGGGGTAATTGGGCCGCACAAATCTCCATGCCACAATTCAAGAGGTGATTCTGCTCGGAATTTTGCCACTGCT
>NW_018252152.1:17548-26411 GCF_001263595.1 Phalaenopsis equestris | reverse complement strand
GTCGGTTTGATGACAGCAAGTGACTTAGATGGATCTCCATCATTTCCGGCCATTTCTTTGACACCTTCGCTCTGATACCAAATGTTGGTTTTCAAAACCAAACTTTAAACGCCAACAAAAATGGAGGAATTTTATTTAGTAGTTCACACACCCTCTACATTTTCTGGTTTAATTTATAAGCAAATACATCACATTTTTCTGAAAATAAAACTAACTAACCACTTAACGGTTTTCCTAACCACCTAACCACAAAACGGTTTTCAAAACTTCCTAATCCACATGAAAAATGTGCAAAAATACATAAACAATTTCTAGAGACAACTAGATTAACACAATAAATCCAACGGTTATAGCTATCGATAATAAAAAAACCAACGAATACCGACAGCTTACCATTGTCTTCAAATACATCATAAAGCGACATTCATCGCTAATACCAACGACAAACGAAAGTTATTAGTAGAGCCAGAGGTTTATGAATGACCCATAAGGGTTTTAGCTATGCATTTAAAACCATCGACAAGCTGTTACGGCGGCTTTTAACCATCGGAAATAGGCTAAGTTCCTAGAGTGTTTAATAATATTACTTGATTTTTGAGTGCCCTCAAGTCTATTTATCATCTCAACGTAACAAGCAAAAAAGTTAACTTTCATTTTTAATGAAGTCTTTAACAATGATAAACAAGATGCATTATGGCACATATATAGTGAGTAGATGCATGGTGCACGACCAGACGACACAGAAAGAGGAAGGTGAATATTAGCTTCCTTTTGTATTATTTTCAGTTAATTTTCTGTATTTGATCTACTGTTCCTGATGCTCGAATTAAAAAGCAAAATAAAGTTGTCTAACATTGATCACATTTTAATTGGCAAACTTTAACTATATTGAAGGAAGAGTAAATCTGTGCTTTCCTTGTGAATGTAGCCCATTATGTTGATATACAACATCGTTGTGTACCGCACGTTTGAACAACGGTTCGGATGCGATCACGTTACCATGTATCGCACGACAACCTATCTGGACTGTCATCCATACGTGCGGTTTCTGCACATGATATTTGCTCCGTCAGAGGATATTTGATATAAAAATTGTGTTTATTTCTTATGTAACTATTAATGTGATCCTCAATAATTTTCATTTGCATCTGTATTTAAATTCTGGCTCAATTATCTTACAAACTCATCCTTTGTTGCTTGAAAATTGAAAAAAAAAATGTTAAAAAAATTTGCAAGACAGAAACTAAGTGCATTTACATAGCTTAGCTGCTCTGAATTTGATGACTTAACTCTTTTTATTGTTCTTATCCTTCCAACATTTTGCATCAGGTGAATATATAAGGGATTGTTATATTTTTATCTGTATGATATTTCAAAGACGAGTTCATGTGTTCTTTAAAGCTATTAAGAAGGTTTAGTCCCATAGGGTTCTCATTTTTGCATACATATCACTCAATTGTTTAATATTTATGTAATTTTTAAATTTATAATATTTAAATCTTTCATATCACTTAAAAATTAAGAATACATTTAAGAAAACGGGCTAAAACATAATGATTATTAGTTTAATATTTTATTTGTATGTATTTAAACCATAATTAGGGCTGTAATTGAGACAAGACGAGCCGAGTATATCATAGCTTAGACTTGGCTTGGTATAATTATAAATTGCTCATGTTTGGCTTGAACTTATGTCTAGCTTTCATATATTGTATAAGCTTTACTTGTTTAAATTTTTCAATGTTTGAACTTGATCTGTACTTGATTTGCTTATGACCAGTGGACGAGTATTTAAACGAGTATCTAGATTTTCATATAAAAAAATTAATAAATAATTTTATAAATCTGATCGCATCTACTAATTTATCGATTATAAACTCTATAAAAATAAAAAGTAACTCATGAACCATGACCATATGAGATTTAATATTTCATATTTTAGTATGAACATACTTCTAAGTTTGCACCCAACTCCCACATTCATATGTACGTGTCGGTTTTCACATAATAATCACTTGTCATTTTTCTAATTTTTTTAAAATAATTTTGTAAATGTATTTTACATGGAGTTGATGCACTATTCTTATTTTTAATCATATATAACTAACAATGATTGTAGTACACTTTCTCAACTCCACTTTTTAATCAGAAAGAATTTAGAGCATAGTAAGAAAAAGTGATATACGAGACATTAGAGTTTTAGATATCCTTACACACAGTGATCTCGTTGTTGCCTTTGATGCTTGATAACAGAGTTTCATATTTTTTGAGCGAAATCAGAACATGTGACACTGTGAGATGCTAGAGGGAAAGTGAGGTTTGCGGTATTTAAAGTTAATTTTAAGAGACATTTCATACATATCACATAAATCTTATGTATTTCACATCTAACCACTAAACTTTTAAAAAGTAAATGTATAATTAATCAATAATTTTGATAACACAACAAAATAACACTCATAATTTAAACCGATTTTAAAAATAAATTTTATTATTTTAACATTTTGATAAAATGATGTTGTACTTTGAGAATATATCTTATGCTTTCTCATGAAAAAAAGAAAAAAAAAAGGAAAATAACAAAATAAAATGCCTATATATTTTTCTCTAATATTATTTCATTTCCCAACAAAATGACATAATCAAGACTCCTTAAACAAAGCAATGCATGTGTCACCATCAGCAATGGAGTGCCCTTCTTAAAATCTTGCAAATAATTTGGATGTGATTGGCATCTTATCTTGTTTTTCTAAGATATAGTCATGACCACCAATTAGCCTAAGCATATCCTCATGGTCGGCGATTCTTTATATGATTAGGTACTGATTACCAAATTAATATATTCGTTGATGTTACTTGTATTACTTTGTGGCAAATTTACACACGGTTACACGATGCCTCGAGCCAATGACTTCTTGAATGAAAGTCAAAACTCTAAATCAATGAAAAAAAAAAACCTAATAACAAATTTTGCTAAACTTTGGAGATGGTGCACTGGCAAACAACTATTTTTGTATCACTTAGTCTATGTCAAAAGTCTCATATTAAGTGGTAATATGATTAAACAAAATCATTTGATCAATTATAAATCTTAGTATCAGTAGTTAATTTTGAAATTTTTAGAATCAGTTTAAGGAACATTAGGAATTTATTTTTAATAACATATAGGCAAATGAGCAAGTTTTTCAGATGAATTCAATAAGTCCAAAATTGCCGAATTTTGATGTCAATATAACACTTAAACATGCAAAATACCAAACAAACTAGTGGGATCATTTTAAATCAATGAAGTGTATGGAATTTTGACAAAAAAAACTAATTAAAATATCAAGCAAACAAACACTTGCGAGGCATACACTGCATAAGTCGATGAATCATCCTAAGAATGAGACTAATTTTTTGCAACTCATTAGAAAGATGAGAAATTAAATTGAGTGATAATTAGAAGTCAAAGGTTTTGAATTGGTAGATATTATTATAAGGAATTTTTTTTTTGTTCAAGTAAGATCTGAATGAAAAATTTTGAGTTAAGTTCACTTATTTATGATTTTGCAACCCAAAATCAAAACATGTCACTATAGTCAAGGGAGAGGTATACAATATTTAAATAGTTTTATTGTGATAGCCTTACGCTTACTATTAGAAGTTAATAATATTACTGAGAGAAAGTAGATGAATGATGAGCTATATCTATACCTCTATCTCCATTGTTAATCATAGAGTTTAGTATGACAAAATTAGTTCATGATTTTAAAAATTCGAAAAAAAAACCTTTAGCTAACAAGGGAAATGTGCAAACAACTTTGAAGAGCCACTTGGACAAACTAGTTGGTTAGTTATGATGAAGAGTGGCTCTACTAACGACAATATAAGAGATGCTTGTCGCACCTCTGGAGTTGATTGATACTAACTAACAAACCTCAAGCATCTCGATTAACAAATGATGGTGCATCAATTTATTAATAGTTGTTTCCTCCGCATGAGAAATTATCATGACAAGAGATGATGAGCTAGTGAAGACATGTGAGAATGACTATATATGAAATACAATCATCAATGCACAATTATCATGATATTAAGTTCATTTTTGTTGATAACCATACAAATCTTGAATATTTAATTATTAAATAATCAAACATGACATAAAAATAATATACCATATTAGATCATAGGAATACCACTTTACAATAGAGTCAATTATTTAAATAATGAAATTTTTTATATTTGCAAAGTCTGTGTATGAACCAATATATTTTTCTCTTATCTAATCTGAAAAGCAGATAAGGTTTAGATTAATCTCAGTTATTAATTTTCTATAAGGACAAACTCCTATAGTTAATTACATCTTAAGAAATAAAAGTTACTTAATAAAACTCTTGATTAAGGATGTAGTTTTATCTTTAAAAAACTTTTAAGTTTAAGTTCTCAAGATTGATTATCAAGAATATCGATTAAGAAAGCTCAACAATGGAATAGTTCTTCACAAAATCTAAATGAGGAAAAGTAGGAGATGTTAAAGATGCCGAAAAACTGAATGACATCACAACTTAAACTTAATTTACAATTTGATATTTTTTGGTTTTGAGCTAGATTTATGTGATATTTAAGCTGACATTATATTAGAATATTATGACTCATATGATACGATATAAGATCATGTGAAAGCTTAAGAGGATTTACATCATAACTAGATGAATAAACTCGAAATCCTAAGACTATAGTGATGTTTACTAGAAGAAGTAGAGCCTCATAATTTAGTCAAAATAGAGAGAAAATGCCACAAAAAAGGGCCTTATAGTCCAATCCTATAAAGGATCGAGCAAGCCTGACATGACTGGGCTTATACCTCTGCCTAAAAGGGTTGTCCTTGTGTTTAGATCAATTAATTAATTGAAGAGTTTACAATAAAATATAGAGATTATATAATACTAGGTTAATGTCAAATGTTAATTTAAAGTGCAATGTTCCTTTGTCAAGATAACACTAAATACTAAAAAACTCATCCTCAAATCAAGTTGAATAGAAGTTAACTTGGTTTGAACAAGAAATCATTCAAATGTTTGCATAATGTTCAACATGGATTTTTCCATGAGTGACATTTATTAATTCAAATGAAATTTAGCTTTGAATATTTTAAATTTCATAAGACCATTTTGAGAATGTTTAGAAATATCAAAGTGGGTGAAGTTTTAAATACTCAAAATATACAAGTACATATGCTTAAAATTATGATTGATATTTAAAAACTAAGATTTGAAGAATCATGAAATTAAAATTATTTTTAGTTATATTTTGGTTGGTTAAACTCAAAGTTCAATTTTAATTTTCTAGGAAAAATGTGAAATAATTAGAAAAAAATTGTGAATCAATTAACAATAGCCAAATTGGATTAATTAAACTTTCAAATATCTCCAATTGAGATAACATGTTTTCTTAAATATTAAAGGTGTTTTGTGAGTTATTTAATATAATTCATATTTATCACCCAAGAAGTAAAAATTTATAATAATAACAATAAATTAGAAATATGCTGGCATATTTTGATATGTTTAATGTTTGATTTTTTTCACTCTGATAAACTTGAATCAAAGCTTAGTTTGATCATCAAATTTATTGAGACTTTTTTTTCCATTATTTAGAAAATATGACTTTTTAACATTAAAAATGTACATAATATGAGCTTTGAATAGGGTTGTCAAAAAAGCTCGTTGTTCGCGAACAGTTCGTGTTCGGTTCGTCAATGAGTTCGTGTTCGATTCGTTCGATAAGTAAACGAGACAAACGCGAACAAATTTTTTTCGTTCGGTTAGTTAAACGAACCAAACACGAACAATGATGCGTTCGTTCGTGTTCGAATCGTTATTGTTTGAAATTTAAAATAATATAAAATAATTAGATAAAAAAAATTTTATTATATTTTAAAACATTAAATTTTATAAATTATAATATATAATAAAATAATAATAATAATATATTAATATACTATAGTAGTAATATACTAATATAGATATTGAATATTTATATAATATAAGTTATATAATTAATATATAATATAGGATGTCAAAGTGACTCGTTGAACAGCTTGTGTTCGGTTCATGTTCGGCTCGTTCGTTAAGAAACGAATACGAGCTTATTTCAAACAAACTAAATTTTAAACGAACCGAACACGAACACAAGCTTTGTTCGTTCGTGTTCGGCTCGTTTACACCCCTAGCTTTGAACATTCAACGCGTACGTAATTTTTGGTTTATGCTTATTTACACAATATGAACATTTCCAAATATATGAAAATGATTTTTCATAAACTTCGATTATAGTAAAATGGAAATTAAAATTATACTAATATGAATGAGATAAAGGTGGCATTTTTCCTATCATTAATTAGTATATTCTAGAAGACAGCTATTGAATTATTAAATATATAGCCTTCCTAACATCTAAAGTTTATAATTATGTATTTAATTTCGATGCATTTTTTATTTGTTGATATGATGCATCATTATGCACATGAAAGCTACTAGAAATACTTAATTTGCAATATTGTATTTGTATATTTATATAGTTTAAAGTAAGAGTGGCATGCGCTTCTTTATACTAGATGATGAAAAATCTTATGCATATGAAAGCTAACAGCCCAATAATCTTTTTGTCAATAAGTTGTCTCCAGTTCCTTTTTTTTTTTTTTTTTTTAATTTAACTAACAATACCATGCCTTTTTTCCACATTAATGTCACAATTATATCATAAATATCATTGAATTTCAAAAGAAAATAACTATAAGGATATCTAATATTTTATATGTGGATTTATATATATATATATATATCATGTAATATCCATTAATTTAATTGCCATATAATCAAAAAATATATCAATTCAAAAACAAGTCCCAATATAAATATGTAAACTAGCCAAACAATTTCAGGATTACCAACGATATAATTCAAATTTTATTTTCAACAAATTTATAATCAAAGTAAATGCTATGATGAGAGGATCAAATGATTTTTTATATCAATAACCAAAAGTGAGTTGATTTGAATCCAAATGATACTAAATCAATCCCTCAAAAAGTATTGCCCATAAATTTAAAGCACTATCCAAACAATCAAATAATCTTTAAGTCTTGCTTGTCTTTATTTAAACTAAATGTCTAAATAAGAAGAATCAAATAATTCTATGATCGTTCAATTTTAACATCATTGAAGTATCTAAAATGCATAAAAAGTCTTATATGATCCAGAGAATTAATACATACATGCATACATAAACATATGAAATGGACCTAAAATATGAAAGAGCTTAGAGATCAAACCAATTTTGAGAGCTTTGCCTTAGTCTAATGATTATTATCAATAATTATCATCCCTCGACTATGTTCTGTTAATTACTATTGTCTCCAACCTGCAGAAGCTAATCTTTGTTATAATGCAACTATCTTTCCAATGCTAACATTTACTGTCACTTGACAACCAAGTTCTAACCAACGTCGGCTGCCTTTAATTAGTTTTTATAATTATTATTGCTTGATTACCATGGTCTGCCATTAATTCATATTAATGCTCATCATTACTCGCAATTTCGCCAACATTTTTTATTTATATTTATAGGACTTAATCATATATATATATATATATAACATATATATATATATATGTTGTGAAATCCGCTCCGTCAAGAATCCTTTCGCCAGGTTCCAATAACACCTGAAATAAAACCTTCTAGGGAACTCTCTGTGTATTAAATTAGATGATTAAGAACTTAATAATATTATCTAAATCTTTCCAACAAGAATAGGATCCAAGATCTTCTTTCTTGTTGGAAAGAACCTTACTGCACTGCTTGTTAAGAACTCCTTGTCGTTCACTTAGCTAGGCCTGCGGTTCACCTGGATCCCTGTAGCTAGAGAATAGAGTTCTCCCTCCCTGCAACGGTTCTTGGATGTCGAGGATCTTGCTACAAACCAAAGTATAGGATTGCCGAAGAGCACCTATAGTGCTTTGGCTACCTGAACGACAGAATGGGAAGGAAAGAACTACCATAACAAATAAGAACAAGAACAAAAGAAAATTGTGAGAACTACACAAACATAAGAACACGAGATTACGTGGTTCGATCCATTGATCTACATCCACGGAGGGAATCACTACTAAAATTAACTAGCACAAAGGAAGAATTACAGACTCATTACATCGAGGAATCACAAAGTCTCTCTAGATCTCTATCTCTACAAGACCTCTCCCTCAATTCTAAAGCCTCTCCTCTTTCTTCCTCTCCTTGCTGAATTTTCTTCCTCCTCTTGATCTTCTTGATTAGATTTTTCTCTCTCCTTATGGTATTCTATCCATCGCACGAGACCCCTCATCTATTTATAGATAGATGAGACCTCCCAAGAGGCATGAAAATTACAAGTGTGCCATTTGTCATAATTAAGAGCCATGATATATAACACTTTTTAATTTTCACTGCAGCAAAATATTTGCGTCGGAATTTTTGACGCAAGTATTAGAGTCGGGTTTACGGTTGTTAAGTGTCGGATAATAAATTTTGATATTTGCATCTTATGACTACGTGATTAGAGTTGTCAAAACAACTCTTTGTTCGTGAACGACTCGTGTTCGGCTCGCTAAGCAAACTAGCTGAATACGAACACACTTTTTTAGCTCGAAATATAAACGAGTCAAACACGAGCTGAGCCTGGGTTTGCTCATGTTCGGTTCGTTTACACCCCCCCCTCTCTCTCTCTCTCTCTCTATATATATATATATATATACACATACATACAAACATACATACCTGCATATACATACATACATACATCTATACATACACACACACACACACACACACACACACACACACA
>NW_018252152.1:0-17405 GCF_001263595.1 Phalaenopsis equestris | reverse complement strand
AATATATATATATATATATATATATATATATACACACACACATAATTTTTTAAGCGTGCAAAAATAACTTAACTACATTAGTACATGAAATCATGAGAGAGTAGGTTATCATGTTATTTCAAAAACTCCTACTATAAATTAAATTGCGTTAGAATTATAGGGCAATTTCATATTTATATTTATAGCACTCAATTTTTGAATACCAATTAAATTTTTATCATTATTGTTTTTTTTTAAAAGTAAAATACTTCTTTTCATCATCACATTATTATGAATATAAAAATAAAAGATGTTAGAGATATAAATTTGTACGATTTTTGTGATTTGCATGTAAAGTTTTTTAATTTTTTTTTTATTAATATTACGTGGTTTAGTGTGGCTGAAATATTGCAGTTTTCAAAGGGCTTTCTTCGGAGCCTTAAAATCTCACATTTTTTTTTTAACTAATTGAACGAGATAACACAAATTTGATAACTTATTGTAAACCACAAATTAAATAAAAGCAATGATTTAAATAAAATGCAGATTTTTTTATAACTGTTTCCTTATTATTATTTGCAAAATAGAAAAAGCCAAAGCCAAGAAAGTTATGGAGTGGCTGAGCACAAACTACTGTGCCGGCCCGGGCAGCGGACCGGCGATTCGGGCTTCTTTAAAAAAAAGAGAAGCAGCGTAAAGGAGGCCGGGGGCGCGCCGGTGGTGGCTGCTAATTAACGTGGAGTTTGCGGTGGCTGCGGAGGGGACGTAGGTGGGGGGGAGACTCGCTCGCAGGAAGAACAAATGGAGAGTGTGGTGGGGGGGATCTGAATGTGGAAGGATTTGATGGCACGAAGCTCGGCGACTTCTTTATGGAGGCGGCGGTTCTCCTCTCTCAACGTCTCGCAGCGACGCTTCAAGAATTCGCAGTCCATCTCCATCTGCTTCAGCTTCGTCCTGCGCCAAATTTCACCGGACATACTTTCTGTTAATTATACGTGCAAGAAAAAATATTACGTCCCGAAAAACGTAATATTTGCTCCACTGACAGTGATAGGCATATTTGCCTAACATATATATATATATATCATATATATATATATATATATATATATATATATGTTTCTTGTAAGTAAGTTTTCTGTTTTGTACGTAGTAACCATCTTGAATTATTATGTCTAACTGCATCAACAAATCGTTTAAAGAGACTCTACATTAGATTTAAGTTCTTATCTTTTAAAAGTCTCAAGAAGTCACCCCATCATCAAGAATATTAATTTGAAGTATATTCAAATTTATCATAGTGATTGCCCAAAGAACTCATTACCTACAAAAGGTTATCATTTGAGAAACTCATTGGGTATACGGTGAAATTACTGACTTGTGAAACTCGTTTAGGTTACTCGTGCACATAATCCACTTATAAATTATCAAGTTGTATTACTTGCTACATCATTAACTATAATGAGGCATGCCTATACCATTTAATATAATTGGATCAACTAGTCAATATTGTAGCTTCAAACCTAGGCTCCACTTAAATATATGAGACAAAGGTTAAGAGAAGATATAAATAAGCAGAAAAAAAATCACACAAATCTTCCTTTTATTAACTTATTTTCATTTAACTAGATCTTACTCTTCTCTATTTAAAGAGGCTTGGTTGGGTTTTCTTAAGCTAATTTGTTAAGAGACTCTCTGAAAAATAACATTTCTCTTTTTTTTTTGTATCTAAATATAATTTAATTATCTCGAGAAGTCAAATTTATTATCTACATATAATTTTATGTCTAGAATTCTCTTTGATGTGATTATTATAGATTTAATCTAAGACCTGTAATAAGAACTTGGATTTCCTCAAAAAATATGAGAGATTTCTTCATAATGAGTAATGAAACTACTATGTGACCTAAAATTAGTTGCAATACATAGAATCATTTGAGAAATATGATACAAAACATATTTAAGTGGTTTTCATGAGCCTTGTTTCTTCCTTCCCTTCAAGTGCAAGAAACAACTGGAAAAGATAATCCAAAACACATTTGAGCACTTATTGATATGTTGTCTATACAAGACTTGGAATCCCTAATCACTCAAATGACACTCACCCAAGGCTTTCATATAGGTTAATCATATTATACTCTTGTATTACAACATTCAAAGACATTGCTAGAGTTGGCTATTAATAACATTAACAAGAATTATTACAATCAAATAAATTTGAATAATTTTAAGTTTTTTTTACAAAATTTTGGATGCACATAGGATTCCTAATGAAATCCATGAGGTCAAAAGAACAAGTTGCATTGCATCAAGGATATGTTAGTCAACTAGTCACATTAAAAAAAACTTACCATGATAACCATCACATAGGTTTCTTTATGACATTCTTGCAATCAACAAATTAAGTTGCACCATAAGACCAAGGTAATTCAGCGGACAAGCCACAATAAAAATAAAGTAATCATGATAATTATGAGAAAACATTGGCATCTTATGAAACTTTTTTAGAAAAAGATGCATTATCTATTATTAAAGGCTGCCAAATTATATTCCTCTCTAATTGTCATTGTAGAGAAAGAAAACATCATTTGTGATATGAAGTACTTTCACATATTGTCATTGATGTCCGTTATGATGTTTGCTCTTGATTAAACTAAATATTACTTCTTGCACAAAGATTATGAGTATATGTAGAGTTGTCACTGATTGTAAAGCCTCAATAACAAGTACAAAGAGTTTGTCTTTATTGATCTAGAATGATGCCCCAATAAAATGTTGATGGAAGTGAATGAAAACAACCCTGTCCCAACATCAACAATTCACATTATAACATTAGTTTGAATGATTTTTGAAGAGTGAGATTTAATTTTCCAGGTGGCTAACCACAAGTGATTTTAATTGAGAGAGACGCAAGCTACGTCCAATTCATCATTTGTCCATGTACCAACCACCTTTAATATTTTAGACCAACTATAGACAAATTATCCTTACATCAACATCACTGCTCTAGTTATCAACTGTCAGATTATCAATAGTTTGGTTATTATAATGTTTCATGAATATGTTCTTTTTAAACATCTTCTTAGATCAATTAAAATTTATTCCTCCAAACTTTTGCCTATTATTAACCTCTTTTATGGGTTTTTTTGGTGAACACAATAATATCAGTCTATAACACAATATTTTCAATCTCACATAAAAAGTGCTCTTTGATATATTGCTATGATTGACTTCATCATAGTTGATAATCCAATTTTTTTTTTTATTGATATCTATTTTCAGCCAATGTTAAGCAAGTTCAAAGATCTCATGCAATCATATTGTAGTGAAGTTTTTAGTTTGAAGGTGAATATTTATCATTGAGAAGTTTTCTTTTTAATCTCAATCATGTTATGTAAAAGGTAGTTTCATCTCTAAAAAAGAAGTGTTACATCTCAAGGTAAAAAGAGGAGTTGACTATATATATAGGACATCTCTAAAGATTATCCCAAGCTTGCTTTCACATAAACACTTATTTTTATTCATAAAATATGGAATAACTACCTATCAATGATATGTAGTTGAATATTAAATATATCACTTATACAAAACTTAAAATATTTAGAATCATAATTTATGTCTTATGTCAATGTTTAAATATTAACAAATCAGCCTAGCCATTCAAATAGAAAAGCTAGCACAATAACTTTGGTGCAACCCAGTCACTGTGAGGTTTCTAAGCTATTGAAGGTGTGCTTCATACAAGAAGTATAAGGCCCAAATTAAGATATCTAATATCATTATTTAAGGTATTAGAATCTACTTAGAAATAAAAAAAAACATATGTTGACTTCACTAACATTTAATTAAGTTTGTTCCAATGATAACTACCAAACATAATGAATTGCCACCCTTGCAGAATTAACAATAAATTTCCTTATCAAAAACTTATTAAGGCCTTGTAAGGTTATCATTAATTCAAGTTGTATCTTATCAGATGAGATTAAAAAAACATTTCATAATCTAAACGTTATGAAACCAACAAAGGTCTAAGAATTAACCTTATATTTAAGTGTGCTAAAATGCTAGAAAAATGTCAGGATTTTAAGCATCATGATAAATCAATGAATTAAATCAATTTATAATCATAGACCAAGTTGCATTAGATTTATTTGGTACTTTTATCATCACTTCCTAACTTAATTCTTGGTATGAAAGAGAATTAGTTAATCAAGGTACACATAATTCACCTGGGTGTCACTAATCATTCATAATAGGGATTAGATCTAAGTTTAAAATTTTATTAACCGGTAAACTAACTTGAATCTCTCTTAACATGTAGCTCTCCTACTTTAAACTTACTCAAAACTTTAAGAGACACAAATCGCTTTATTTAGAATGTGGTGATTGAAAAATAACATTAATTTTGTATAAACTTCAAGATAATACTTTTAAGGACGACAACACTTATTACAGTGATAGACATCTCAAAATATTATTTCTTAAAAGTAAACGTTTATCATCTTATAGTTTGAGTAGAATTATCTTTTTCATTTGAGAATAATTTTTTTCACTCATCATATACACTTCCATGTAAGGAGCTAATAAAAAAAGTTGAGAAATAAAAGGGTTAGCAAGCAAGCCAAACTTAACATATTCATTATACTTTTTAGGGCATTTACATACATAAAACAAAATTCTTATGCATTTACATATTTAACACCTAAAATTTTGCTAATTACATGGATAATACTCTAATCTTCAATATCAAATAAAAAATATCGCTACTGCCAACCATTTAAAAACCAAATATGTCTTTTCATGCATAATTCATGACACCAACGCATTATAAATGTAATTTAGCTTTCAGATTTGTCAATTTAAAGAAATTGTGTAACATGTATGCAAATTCCCCATTTTTTCTTTATAGATTCAGCGTTTTTATAACAAGCTCTGTTACCTTGCTCGGCGGTTCTGAAACCAAACTTCTATCTGTCGAGGCCGAAGATTCAGCTGTTTGGCAAGAACAAACTTCAGCTTCTGAGGCTTTTGAACCCCAAAACAAAAAAAAAAAAAAAAAAAAAAAAGGTTTTTTATATGTCAGAAACTCTGAAACACCGAAAGAAGCTATACATTCTTCATTTAACTTATGCATACCGGGTTGAGTGTGCTCTGCTCCTTGAAACTCTCCTCAAGAAAAGCCGACTGTTCCTTAGAAAGTCGCAGCTTCTTCCTTCCCCTATCATTCTCCTCCTCATCGCTTCCCCTCGAAGAACCCCTCTCCGCCGCAACTCCAACGCCGCCCGCAAAGTTCACATGTAAAGAGCAAACCCCTCTTATCTGCGAAGACGAGACCGCAGCCTGTTCCTCTACCTCTTCTATCACCGGAGGCTCCAAATTCCCTATTTTAACACAAATCCAACTAAAAATATAAGCTAAATAAACACAGAGGTTGATAATTCAGCTACAAGTTTTGTTTTTTATTACCGTTCAACTGCGTTGTCTCCTCCAGGCGAGAGATATGCGCGAGAGGGAGGAGGTTCAGCTGCAACGGGGAATCAACAGACCATCTCCTCTCTTCCATCTTCCCCAACTCCTTATCTCCTCCTCTGTTTTCTTCCTCCGCTACTCTTTTCTTTCGTAACTCAATTCCAAATCCCATGCAAACTCCGAGCTTTATACTCATGCCATGCCTTTCGCCCCCGCAGCCGGCGATCTCTTCCGCAGGCTTCGCCGGCGGGTCTCCAAGGCTCAGCGTTAGGTCCATCTCGGACCAGACCATATAACAGGGGAGACCCTTCAATGGCTCCTGGAATTATATGGAGCGAGAGTGCGAGACCACACGCTTTGCGTGTGAGTTGAAATTTTATGTAGAATACTTCTGGAGATAATTAAGACTTTATTTCAGAAACAGTGAAATCAGATTTGTTCAGAATGAATGCATGTAAATTTTCGTTCGGACAAACAGCAACAGATGAATTTCTCCTAAAATTCTTTCGTAAAAATGATAAATTTAGGTTCTTCTCGAGTGGACGATTAGTAGCTATTAAAGTTTAAATATTTTGTTTTCGGAAAAAAAATAACTAATTTGGGGAGGATTATTTTAATGTTATTGAACAAATGTTTTGTGGGTGGGATAAATTGATGGCAACGAAGTCCGTCACCGTTTGCAATCATGGAAGATGATGACGGCAACAGCTGCATGCAAAGTGTGACGGAATGGGATGTCAGTGCTTACGAATTTATCTACGATTATGACGGGAAAAAAAATTAGTCAAGAATTTTGTAATTCAAGTGTAAACGGGATATATTCTATTAAGTTCATTTTTTAGATAAAGAAAATATGTAATAATTATGAGTTTTTTGCTTAGCTCCTATTTGTAGTCTAGCTCATCAGTGATTTACATGTGTATTTGAAAGTGGATGATTGTAGAATGTGTATTTTTATTTTAATTATGTGACATAAATAAATAAATGAAAATAAAAATTTAAGGGTCTAGATTTTTTATAGAAATGAAAAATAATTATGGGGATTGGCCTTCGTAAAATGATTTATTATATTAATTAAAATTATTAAATTCGTTTTTCTGCTTAATTGTAGGAATATACCCAAATTTGATTTCTTATAAATCTAATAAAGCTAGAAGTTATTGAGGGATAATGAAAATGGTTGAGTGATAGAGCTCGGATGATAATAACTAGAAGATGATGGTCTGAAAACTATTAGGATATTACGATGGTAGCCAGACAAAAATAGTTTGACAATGAAATCTTAACAATAGTCAAATGACGAAAGTTAATCGATGGCAATGAGACAATGATGCTTGAATGATATGAGTTGATGACAAAAGCCAAATATTAGACATCCGCCGGGGCTCTAGAAATCTTCAAATCTTTATGCATATTCTTTTTAACTCTCTTCTTTCGTGTAAAAAATATTGGCAATTTATTATTTTTTACGGTTGTATTTTAGTAAAAGTATCCAAATTCTCAAAACACTTCATGGAATGGTTTGTGTTGATTTTTTTAATCATAAATCTTCATTAAATATTTAAGTATATTTAGAAGTGAATGATCTTAGGTCGGTTAGAATTATTCTATTTAGGCACTCAATTTGCTTATAAGTACGCTAGATTTTGAGACTATTTGGTCTTACAATTTATATCCCAAAATTTCAAATCATGACTTATTTTAACTCATATTGGACCAATTTTGACATCATTGAATTTATCATATAAAAATTTTCAATTCAACAAAAAAGTTTCTTGACATTGGAGCACATATGATATTGAATTTAATCCTAGAAGTGTCCAATTAAATAGCTGAACTAAGATTATTTTTTGGTTGGATGATCTTTTTGTTTTTGTTATTGTATCCACATGCTAAATCTACATTTTTTTTAGCTCTTAATATATCATCTATCATAAAAAAATTTTTAATGACTCACCACGAAATATATTTTCTTACAAAGCTGATAATTACTATTGGATTCAATTCTATCAGTGGTGATAATCAAACACTACTTATGTTAGGTATGACTTAGGTACCTGATAAGGGACAGATGCTGGAGCGGAACGAAGCGAGCCAGCTGAGCGGAGCGAGTGAGCGAAATCGGGGGGAGTTTCGTTATTTGGGTTGGGGAACGCCATAGCGGTACGGTACAGGGGTAATTTTGTAATTATATATTTTGCGCTATGGTTATATATATATTATATATATATTGTAACCCTAAAAGGTGGTTTGTACTACTTTTCGTGAAATCTAAAGCTGTCGAGGACGTAGGCAAATTGTTGAACATCGTTAAATCTCTGTGTTTTCTTCTTGATTTCGAGGATTTCTGCGCTTTTTTTTCCTTAATTCCTCAACTTCTTAGATGACCCATATTTTCTCAATAAAACCTCAGGAACAAAAAAAAAAAAAAAAAAAAAAAAAAAAAAAAAAAAAAAAGGTAAAATATGAAAATGGGCAAAAAGAAACTTGGAATAATTTTATTTCTTCACATTAAGAATTTCTAAGTGGTGTCTCTCATTATGCCGAAATGACACTTTGGCTTATATTTATAAGATTTTTAGGTGCTAAAAGAGAGTTTATTTCGACTTAAATAAAAAAATGTCGACATATTCATTGTACACACATACACATAGTGATTAGAACCTGATAAATATATACATGGATCGCTGCTTAGACGAGTACTTTAAATGTTTTATTGAGTGAAGAAAAGGAGCACTCCCTAAATAGAATGGTTTTTCTTAGCCCCCAAATGAGTGTCTTTTGTGGTAGGTGAGTGCTCTCTAGACTATGTGAATACCTTCTGATTTTAAATCTACTGATAAGACTTATAGTGCCATTTGAGCTCGAGTTTTTTGAGCTTAGTGAGGGTCATCTAAGGAAGGGCAGGTGATTTGGGCGCTCAATATCATAAAGTAAAAAGTTAAAATAAGACGGCAAAGTGATTTATACAAAAGCTTGAAGTTAATGGAATGAAAAAATAAGTCATTTATGAGCGTTATTGTCATCACTTGAGGATCAACTTTTAAAATAAAGAAAGCACCAAATGTAAAATTTGTATGTTTGACTTGGTCTTTTAAGGAAAAATATTATTATACATCCTTACAAGAGTAGTATAAAATACCAAAAAAAATGACAAATTAAGAAAATCAAATAAAATAAAAATAAGGAGTGATAGAAATGTTAAACTTCTTCACTTTGGATCATCTTAAGATTACTTTAGTGGTGATTTTTCCTCCATCTCTCTCTTTTTCTTTAGACCTCTTATACCCCCTATTTTTACTCTCCTTTCTTTCCTATGACCAAGCCGGAGGGCCTTCATGTATCTTCATCAAGGAAGAATTTATTTTTTTTCCAATTCCGCTCAACCTCCCTCTTCTTCTATCATTGCAACCTAATAAGGTATGGGAGGACCTCCCACAATCACGAAATAAAAAGACCATTTTATAAACCATGTCTCAATCTTTTCTATTTTTTCATTAAAATTCTATCCTAGTAGGTGGAAAAATTGTGTATCCACAATGAAGAGGTTGATAAAAGTGCAAAATATTGGAATCAAAATGTGGTGGACTATGTTTTTAAGTAGAAGACCTTTCTATGAAAATCTTCTTAAAGTTATTAACATGTTATAGAAGTTGTGATGTATCATTGTACTATTATCACTCGCAAATGATTCTCTTGTTCAATTTTAATTGTGATCACTATAGGAAAATTGTAAATTAGTATCATAATTAGTGTCAGAATTATTTCCGGCGCAAAATTAATGACATATTAGAGTTTGTTAGCGTCGCCCCGCGGTTCCGCTTCCAAAAGAAACGACACAGGTGAGGAGTGTCGAGAAAAAGTCACTAATACGACACTATAGCATCGGCTATGACCGACACTAAACCTACTTATTAGCATCGACTATAGCCAACGCTAAGGCTGACACAAGAGCCCTAAAATAGAGCTCACACAAACCACAACTCTACTTCACGCCCTCTTCTCCTTCAGCTTCCCTTCGTCGCCTCCTAAGCTTCTCCTACGAATGCAGCTTTGATTCACCGCTCCAACCTTGTCTAAGGAGAGAAATTTTCTTCCACGCCTCCAAGCTTTGGTTTAGCATAAATTCTCATCTTTTTTCTCCTTGCAGCGGCGGACGATCTCTTAACATTGCTTGCCCTCGGGGTTTCTCCATGTGCAAGGGAAGATGGTAATCTCGATCCCAATTGTGAATTGAATTATTTTCGCTTTCCGGTATTTACATCGGTGACGGCAGTGGCAGCAATGACTACTCGGACTCCCGGACGGAGCTTGGCGGAGCGGTGTAGCGGACTTATCCTTCTTCAAAATTTCTGCTCTCATCCTGGGTGATACGGCACAACCAATTCTTTCTATCAATTTGGTGACAAAACAAATCTCCTTTAGAGTCAATCTTTTGAAGACTGAGCGAACTTGGGTGTGAGGAGTGGGTTTTTCCCTTTTTTCACCCCGTCCATTTTGGAGTATGGATTTCATGGATTTCCCTAAGTTTAGGTGTGACGTATATAAATACATAAGAAATTTGTGCTACGTAAGAAAATTTGGGTGTGAGATATGTAAATGCATAAGAAAATTGTGGTATGTATGTAAGTATGAAATTTAGGCGTGAGATATGCTAATGCATAAGAAATTTGTGCTGTGCTATGTATGTAAATATGGAATTTAGGTGTAAGATATATAAATGCATAAGAAATTTGTGTTATGTATGTTAGTATGAAATTTAAGTGTGGAATATGTAAGTAAAAAAGAAATTTGTGCTATGTATGTCAATATGAAATTTAGGTGTGAGATATGTAAATGCATAAGAAATTTGTGCTATGTATGTAAATATAAAAAATTAGGTGTGAGATATATATGTAAATGCATAAGAATTTGTGTTTTGTATGTAAATATGACAATTTAGGCGTGAGATATGTAAATACATAAGAAATTTGTGCTATGAAATATAAATATGGCAATTTAGGTTTGAGAGATGTAAATACATAAGTCATTTGTAATATGGAAGTTTAGGGTGGAGTTATGCTGATGTTGATTTTTCTTCGATTAAATAGCGCTCAAAATTGAGAAAAATCGTGGCCTAGAAGTGGATCTGCTCCTAGGCGCCCATTTCGGTTCATTGGCGCCACCAGGGTGTTGTCTAGGTGCAACCCAGGTGGCGCCTACTTTCCAGGGGCTGGGGAAAGTTGCTGCTTTTTTAGCTGTTTGGGCACCTAAGCGTCAAAAAATGGTGGTAGATTTCTCTAACCTTGAGTTTTAAGCCCCTTAAAGGCTGTTTTGGGTGCCTAGGCACTAGAAGCAGGTGTCTAGGAGCCGATCTAGCCCCAAAAATGTTGTTTATCCAGAACAATCCGATAGAGGGTTTTCTAGATCTGAAAGCCATGAGAGACAACAAACGAGTAAATTATGATCCCCTAACTTTAAAAAATAGTATTTTGCTTGTTCATTGATTGAAGAATCTATCACCAATGGGCATTTTGAACTACGGTGTGGGTAATGCATTCCAAACTCTAAGTTTCCGTAATGCGCGTACGAGGACTTCGTGACTTTCCATGACCCAGGGAGGTTCCGAATGGATACAGAGGGACACTAAACATTAAAATGAACTTCAAACATGTCCAATGTCCTGGGTGAGTCCATCCAATTGCGGGTTCTCCCGGGTGGGATCAAATCATCGCAAACTCTGATTTCATGCCCTGAACATGTACCAGAGGCCTCAGATGGGTGTCATGAACTACGAGATGCTACGAGTGAGCACTAAATCATCCCAACCAAGTCATGTAGACACCCTACAAACATGACATAAAAAATTGATGCCAACAACATCTCACCAGGAGGTTTAAGATGAGAAAGAGGTGAATTATTGTGAATCAATGGACCACGACAAATTCACTATAAATTTGGCTAAAATTATTCAAAAGTGGGGGTTGTCATGCCTCATAAGGGAAATAAAAATGGTAAGGGTTATAAATCACTAAGCCCTTGAACTAAAAAAATAGGGATTGAATCCATTCTACATAACCGAGCCCAACTAGCGAGTATGTAAACTCGCAGTCACTTTACTATGATAAGTGGTGCATTGTCAACACATCTACAGAGAAATACATGCTTGATTATGTCTTATTGTCATGAATTTAGATCCAAAAAATATAACCCCATGGCTCTGTGACCAGAGCCAAAGGTGTCCAACCAATTAGACTCATGGACTAGGGTTGCAACATTGGGAGAAGCACTAAGGTTCTCAACCAACGTTGTTATATCAAAGTTGCATCTCTCAACCAAATAGGCTTACATCCAAGGGCCATGGCAATGGCAACATTTTTGTGGCTATCGACCAACCGAGAATACATAAAACTACAGTGAGGTATGTGCAATTTCGTGACTATGGGCCAATGACTTGCATGACACACCGGTGCTTGAGAGCTGCATTATGGCTTTAGGTTGACTCATTGCACAATATCATAAATTTATGAATATAATGTCATTACTCTTTGCTAAAAAAGGAGCATGTCACCGTGATGTTTTGGTTGCAATGCCACAATGTTATGGATTGACGTGACACAAGGGCCAGGGGGAAGATTTTCACTCATTTTCTAACATAGGAAGAATGGAAAGCCGCCTAGTCTAGGTGGTTCTTCTAACACAACCTATTCATAGAACTATAAAAATAGCCTAGGATCCTTGAAGAAAATGGAGAAAATTAGAAGGAGCATATTAATACTTATGTACATGAAGGTTATGGTCAGTCTCTGTCTCATCTCAATTTGCTATCGCCACGACTGTCTGCTACCTTGCTTTAGCCATGAACTAAACTCTCAATGGTGAAAAAGTGTTAAGGGTTTGAGAGGAATTCAAGGGCATGAACATTTGGATCTAACCACACTCAAGAGGACTCATAGTAAGCTAAAGCACCGATCCAACATCCACATAACTGAACCTTAGGATAGTAGACAGCTTCCCCTTTGTTAGGTGAAAAAGTGTGTTTAGCATTGTGACGCCACGTCCACTATGTTGCATCACTATTAAAGCATAAGTGACATATGGAACAAAAAAAATAATGACATATCCCTCACACTGACATGCATTGGCCAGTGCATTATCTTTTTTCCCAACAGCATCAGTCTAGAGAAGCATAGCACTACAACATAGTTGACATGATGATTTCACATCGATATTCATCATTAGTCCCATCCAATAAGAAGTTGCAATGTTTGACATGCATTGATCAACCCATCTGGAAATTAGCACGACACTGTGGTGCTAACAATGCCACACCGGAACAATACCGGTATGACACTGCTAAATCAGCTTATCAAATCATGGCTTGGCTAATCAAAAGTTACCCTAAGACCTTAAGTGTTGACCTTGCCTGCCAAATGTGGTGATGCGACCCTGGCGGTGAGCACCACAACACTCTAGTTAAGAAATAGCACTCAAGATTGAAATCTCACTTTCGTTGTGCCAAGACTTGAATGTGGTGGTGCCATTGAAGGCCGCAGTGATGATGGTAGACTGTGTTGTAATACTAACAAAAAAACCTGAGAGCCTCCAATTTAAAGGCTCTCAATACTGTAATACTGAGGCATCAGAGTTTTTGTGCGATCAAGAGCAGTAGAGACATTGGAAAATAGTGTAATAGTGCTAACCTTGAAACTCGAGGGCTCCTCAGGAAAGAGAGCTATATGCCCCGATGCCATCTAGACATAACTACAACACTGAAAGGTGGCATTGGGGCTTTAACACTAACAATCTAAATACAGACAATTTAGCTCAATCAATAGAAATTATACATCAATAAACCAAACAAAAAGTATAAAATTTGGAATCACAGATAGCACAAATAACCAAACATTTAATATATCCAAAATATTGTAATAATTTGAAAATATGAAGGAATGAAAACGGATAAGCAAAAAATTCTTCTTAAGACTCTACTCCCATATCATTTCTGGAGCCACCATCGTCATCATCACCACCGATTTCATCTCCAGTTATTCCTCTCGGCCCTACTCCTGAGTAGAAGTTGTTGGGGGAGGTTCAAGGTAGCCTGACGGTCCAAGTGATCTACCTTCAACCCTGAGGAGGTGACCTCATTTTAGATGTTTCAAACGTTGAAGATGAGCTAAATAACTTTTGCGTAAATTATATTTTACATGTTGTTATATTGAATTTGGATTCTATAATTTTATTAAATATATTTTAAAAAATAATATTCATATTTAAACATCAATATTCAGTGCAATATATGTGTTGAACTCAATCTGTTCCTGATTCACTCCCAGATTAGAGGAGAGAGAAATGTACAGAGAGAGAAAAAATTAGGTTTTTTTTTTATGATTTCATAACCTCTATTATATTTACACTCCTCTATTTATAGAGTGCTAGGATTAGTGTGAAATGATGATTACAATCTCGACCTTCTCTAATTGGCCCACTCCAGTCAATTGATTTTATGTCATTCAATTGATGAATATCCAGAGAGTCGTCATCTTACCAGTTGGCCCCTTTCAGAGCGGTCTCCGAGTTGGTCAACCTCTAGTTCGGCCGTCCTCTAAGAAATGCTCAAGCGATCTTCGGCCTCAGGGTCGGTTGACCCTAGTACAGTCATATTTTTGTTTATCCTCATAGAGTCCCATACAGTGATGCACATGCTCCAATCCGAGCCTATTCAGTTCTTGAAAAATCTGACAAAGAATATTTTGATTGTACACTATGTTTATTAGAAACTTATAAAAAATATGTGGCTAAAATCATATCATCAGTCACAGCTTTTCTTAATTGCTCCAAAAATAACGCTTTGTCATATTGTCTATCTTTAATCATGCCTTCTCCAGAGTTCGTCATTATTTGTGACAAAAAAAAGCCATTTAGTAACACAATTTTTAATTAAAAAAATTAATTAAAATCTGTATGCACAACATCAATAGGGACGTTTAAGTAAAAAATTGACTATAAAATAATAAGTGTGATTAAAGGGGCTTTAAAGTCATAATTTTCTTAAAAGATGTAAATAAATTATATTGTTATCCCTATTTTTAAATGCCGTAATAATAGTTTAGTACAAATTTGTTAAAATTTATTTTTAACACTCTTCAATCCAACCTTTACTAGAAAGCTGATTAAATGCAACAACATATCTTTTTGGTAGATCCGACCTGAAGAAAAATGTAGTCTCATAATATCACCAACTATCCCACAGACGCCCTTGAGGCTCCTCATCACAGATTAAAAATTAAGAATACAACAAAGAGACTTGTAGACATCCCTCAGGCTCTCCTGATTGAAAATCAAGTTTTCTATGAGTTAATATGATTCACCATATGCTTGATAGTTTAGCGTCACTCTGGCGTTAGAAGCTCCTCGCCAAGGATTGAGAGCTGACAACTAGACTAGATTAATTGATTGTCAAAAGCTTAGCTGATCAATTCAATCTTGCTGACTTGAAAACCAATCTTACTCAATTGACTGACAATGCCAACTCAGTCTAGCCGACCAGACCGACATTTCTGAGCCGAAACCAAACAAGCTCATTCGATCGAGCCATAAAACACCTGAGTGATCAACTCATATCTATGAAATATTTAGAATATTTTGTATAGCCAATATTAAATCAAGGGCAAAAATGCAACATTGCTATATTGTCTTCTTTCTTCTATACGTGGGTAGAACATTTCAAGTACATGGAATACATAATTTTAGCCAAAAAGCTCGGGAAGCTTTAACACAGTAGACATAACGTGTCATTAATGCTTACATCTCTATATCAATCCCTTGCTCTCCGGATATACGCTCTATTCCTTGGGGTGAGATGATTCAATAATAACCCAACACAATTCTTATGTATTTACATATATAACACCCAAAATTTAATATTTATACTTATAACACCATGTCATAAATCTATTCACGTAAATATGAATGCATACGTGATAGATATGTAAATACATCAAAATTATGTGGTATGCATGTAAAGGCACAAAAAATAGCTTTTATTAAAAAAATTCAACGTCATTTTTCCCTTTAAAGCAACTTCTAACTCTTTTGGCCACCTCCATGATTTTGTCCGCCAGAAAATGATCAGGAAACCTTTAATTTTTACCTACTAATAATGAAGAGGCCTGAATCAACGGAGGACATTAATAAGTTTCACATGCAGTGCATGGTGTTAGGGAAGTTTCTGGTTTGCGAGTTATAACCATAACCTACTTTATAAAATCATATCCAGACTATAGATTGTTTGTCACGCGGAGCATAATTTCTTCTTTCAATGCCATGCCACACAACGAAAGACATGATGCTGACTATTGTTCTTTATTTTTAAAATGCTGATAACGTGACAATTTTGACTTTTGAAAAGAAAGTATGAGCCCCTCCTTTTTAACATAATCTTTTTAATTCGCTCGTTTCATATAACCATCATATTCACACTTAGGTGGAACGTGGCCTAAAAGGGAAGTAATATTATACATATTCTTATATAAGTTTCATACTGCTATTTTTTCGAAGCATTATTGGAGTGCATCAATTTATCATTTAGTTTGATTATCTCAAAAAATGAGTGAATCTTATGTTCTATTTTATAACATTATAATGGAGAATTAACTGTATCTAACAACCTTGTCACAAAGCATGTTGGGGGTAAAAGCAGAATGCTTTCGGTCTCACCATATACTTTATATTTAGAGTTGAAGAATTTAATCCTTCAAACCTTGAAAAACAATTTTTCAAAGTAAACTCTGAATATAATATATCATTTCTTACTCAATAAAAGATTTGTTGTAACTAATGTCGATGATGATGAGATGACTAGAGTTGTTCTGTCAGAAGTTTCAAGTAAAGATATAATACTTTATGTAGACATTATTCCACTTCGACGGTCAGTTTACCGGACAACAACAATACAAATCAGTAAGCATTAGTGTATATATTAATCTTTTCAATAATATTGTTAAGATAATCTCAATTATAATATTAACATTAAGTTATCTCACTTGCAAAAATATTTTAATTTATGATTTCTCAAGGGAGGGTTGCTCCACAATAAATTTTTAAGGAAACAATGATATCGACAGTGAGCTAGATTATGAAGAGACAGGGGAGCATGATAATGCATAAATATATGAGCATAGATTTATACAATGACATGCATTTCGTAATAGGAACATAGCATTAATAACAGAATTATATGTAGTACTGCCAAATAGCACAAGAGTGAGATGAGAATGTTAACTTTGATGATCCTAGCGGTCCTAGTGAGCACATAACATCTATATACTCAAAAAAATTTTACTCCATCTAAACTATTTTAAAATATTTTCTTTCAAAAAAAAAAGAACTTTAATGTGTAATTAATTGTGGTTAGCTTTTAATAACATTGAGTATAAGATTATAAACTCAAATAAGACTAGACTAACAGTGATATGTTTGCAAGATGATCTCCCCACTAGACCATGTCAATGGCGCCTGCATGATTCTAATAGAAAACATTTAGGGGGTTCTTGGAAGATTTTTACTATAACAACCAACATAGTAGCACCGAACCTAAAATGATGTAAGGACACATGCAGTGTATATCCAGGTTCATTTCATTTTTCATTCTTTCATTTATCCGATAGAAATGGATTTGAATTCAAAAGAGATCATGGGTTATACTGAATTTAAATTAAATATAAAAAATATCATACATTAAAGCATGAGATGCAAGAAGAAAGACTATTAGTAAATTTTGGTAGCTGAGAAGAGTCATATCATTCGCTAAAAAGATTTATGGAAGAAATCTCATATGCAATATCAGGATTTGTTTATAAAATTCTGCTTAGATCATCCAATCGATTTTTAAGACTTTTTTGTGCTTTTGGCCCCTCAATTACAATATGGATTCATGCTAACTAGTTATTGTCGGCACTATTTTTGATGTGGGG
>NW_018252151.1:30244-30699 GCF_001263595.1 Phalaenopsis equestris | reverse complement strand
ATTCATAAAATCAAATATTATAAATTATAACTAATTAATTTTTAAAAAAATTTGTCGCATTTTAAATAATTAAATCCTATAAATTTTAATATATAATAAAATAATAATAATAATATATTAGTATTAATTATAAAAATGTTATATATTTATATAATATAAGTTATATAATTAATAAAATATACAAACAAAAAAAATAGAAATCGTGAAAAGAGTCCTAAACCCCAACCCAGCCGAACCGGCCTCCCTCGGCTGTGTCTTCCTCTTTATGTCTTTGTCCTTCCCCTCTCAAAATAGCGAAAGGCTTCCATCTGCGATAGCTTAGGGTTTGTGTTTGTGTTATCTAATCTCTACTTCTATTTGTCTTCGATGTAGTCCCTTTGTCATCGGCGAGTCGGCGTTGGCTCAACTGCTCGGCATTCTTGCTTGGTTGCTGTTTGTTTGGCTACTGAGGTGTT
>NW_018252151.1:27051-28410 GCF_001263595.1 Phalaenopsis equestris | reverse complement strand
GGGAGTTCGCGGTAGAGGCGGCGTCGCGATTTTGAGGCGCGACAGTTCATGAACCTTCGCGGCATTAGGCGAGGTCGAGTTCGCGAACAGGAGTTCGTGTGCAGTTACCGCGAACAGGAGCGTTTGCAAACAAAGGAGTTTGATGCTGTTCGACCAGCGGAGTTCACAGGTTTGTCGCAGAAGTTGCGGCATGTGCAGTTGCAGAGGAGTTGGCAGGTTTGTCGGGGCAAACCCCACACCAAAAAATAGTGCCGACATTTACTAAATCTGTTTGTTAGTTGGATTTAACGATTTTAAGTGAGGAAAAAAACACACCTGCGGATTATTGCTTCACTCGTCTCCAAACACTTCAGAGTGATTTAGCTTGATTTAATCTTAATCGAACCGAATGCTTTTTATGGATTTATCCCTTTTGCATTTGATAAATTCAGATTTTCAGGATTTATTTGTGCTATGTGACATGTGACATTAACCTACTATCATAACTCAATTTACAATCTTGTCAAAGTCTATCGTGCAATAGTAATGATTGTTTTTAAAATTATTCAAAATATCTAAAATATTTGAAAAAATTAGGTTAATTTATTTTTAAAATGAAAATAAAACTTTTAAAAGATAAACAAAAGAAATGTTTTCTTAAAAATAAAAGAAATAAATATAAATATAAACAAAAAATTGTTGTTTTAGTAGCCCAGAGTTATTTAAAATATGAGTAATATATGATAATAAATTAATGCACATTTGATTAAGTCTCTATAAACTAATTTAAAATAAATTCTATTGAGCTAAATTAAATTTATAATATTATTAAAAACAACATCTTTGTTAATCAAATTCAATCATAAATATAGAAAGTTTTAAAATTATTATTTTGAATAATTATTTTTAATTATTAAAATTCTTTAGATTTGAAATAAAATAATTAATACCAATTACTAATAATTCATATATATTTATACCCCTGGGGTTTCAAAAAAAAACCGTCGTTGGCGAACTGTTTGTGTTCGACTCGCCAGTAAGTTCGAGTTCCATTCGTTCGATAAGCAAACAAAACGAAAAACAACAATTTTTTTTTGTTTGACTTATAAACTGATCAAATAAGAACAAGCATGTGTTCAATCATGTTCAAACCGTTATTGTTCGAATTATAGAATTATGTAAAATTATATATATACATATAGACACACACGCGACAAAATAAATTTAATACATATTCATAAAATCAAATATTATAAATTATAACTAATGAATTTTTTTTTAAAAATATTATCATATTTTAAATAATTAAATTCTACAAATTTTAATATATAACAAAAAAAATAAAAAATAATATATTAATATTAATTATGAAAATATTAT
>NW_018252151.1:20004-26552 GCF_001263595.1 Phalaenopsis equestris | reverse complement strand
ACCTCGTTAAATCTCTGTGTTCTTCTGGATTAGTGTCGTACTAGTTTTTCTTCGCCCTAATTTTCTCAACAAGAAAAATTATAATCTTTCATCAAAAGATCCTGATCCTGAAGAAGGGATACTTGGAGTCGCTGCGAAGGAGGTGGAAGATGAAAGCGAGGCCTCAGACATCCAAGACAATCATTCTGATTCCAATGTATCGTCTGACGGGGTCCCATTCACCGACGACTTCCTCCGAGATAGCGATAAAGGTATGAAATTAATCCAGTATTCTCCAAACAAGTGGTTTAATGCCATTTTTGAAACATTTGCAGAGGAGCCAGATGAGTCAGGGTTGGAATCAGATGAGTCGGATCTGGAAGAGGAGTCCAGAGCGATAGATGAGGCAAAGGCAAGAGCTTTGGTGGAAGCAGAGGAGGAGTTGAAGCTAAATATAAAGGAGGAGTACGACGAATTTAGATTGCCCACCAAAGAGGTCACCTCTAGAAATTTGCTTACTCTTTGGTGTCTTGCAGCTTCTGTAGCTATGAAATTAAAAACTTTTTTTTTAACTTTTGGTGCAAGAGTTAGAAAATGAGGTCAGACAACCTCCAAATCTTTCTGTGCAGGAGTTAGAAAATGAGGTCAGGCAACCGCCAAATCTTTCTGGTTTACAAAGAAGGATTAAAGAGAGTGCGTTTTCTTTCCCCAATTTCAGATGCCAAAACTTTGTTAGCATTTTAATTTGCAATGCCAGTTTGTTTTTCAGTTATTTGTTATTGAAAAATTGTCTGTATTATGCTAGTTTTTTTTTTAAAATTGTAATATTCTTGTTAAAACATTTTTGTTTTTTGAAGTTGTACGCAGTTGTACGTGTGCTGTCGAATTTCAAGACTCTCAGGCAGAAGAATGTTTCTAGGAAAGACTACCTCGAACAACTTAAGGGTGATTTTATTTCTTATTATGGGTACAATGAATTTCTCATCAACAGTCTCATGGAGGTTTGTCATTGATTTTCTGTTGCCCCTTTTTAAATAAAATATTCTTGCCATCTCCAATTATTTAAATTTCATACTGATTTTCTTATTATTTAACATAGATGTTCCCTGTTGTTGAACTTGTTGAGCTTTTGGAAGCTTTTGAAAAAAATCGTCCTGAAACACTGCGTGCAAACACATTAAAGGTGCATTGGACTTGCTCTATTCTTCACGTTACACATTGAAGGTGCATTGGGCTTGCTCTATTCTTTACATTATAATTTAACGTAACATCAATGTTTTTTAGTTTTTTTTACTATAATCCTGACGTATGTGACATAAACCATGATGTCCTCATTTTTCTTCGTTTTTTGTAATATATATTTACTTTGACTTTGCATTGTAGACCCGTAGAAGGGATCTCGTGGTTGTTCTTCTCAATAGGGGAGTAAACCTTGATACAATAGGGAAGTAGTCTAAGGTAGCTAGTTTTGTACTGCAGTGTTTTCATCTTTTTTTCCCCTTTTTGTGAATTTAATTTTTTTTCCGCAATGATGACAGGTTGGTTTAGTCGTGTATGATTCACAAGTGCCTATTGGTGCAACACCTAAGATTATGGCTGGCCACTACATGGTATGTTGGCTTATAGAATACTTCGAAATTATTATCTCCATTAGCTATAATATTCTGGCTTTTCTTTGATACAAAATTTATATAGATTTTTGTAATGCTTCCAGAGACAAGGTGCAAGTTCATTTCTACCTGTTATGGCCCTTGCTCCTCAAGAGAGGGAGCGAGTTGTTGACATGGCGTAAGATTCTATATTCTACACTTTTTTCTCATTATTGTCTCATGAATGCTCAAATGTACATCATTCATAGATGTAATGCAATGTGTAAAATACTTTCATGTTTTATTTGATAGTGATAATTCTTATTCATTTATATTGTGATAAGTCTTTATGCGGTTGTTGAACTCAGAGTGCCATTTTTTTCCTTTTTTTTTTAATCCACCTTAATACATGTTAGCATTTAATTTCTCTAATTCATGCTATGTTAAGAAATTCAATTGAAAATATGGTTGATAAAATTGTGTTTGTAGTACATGGAAGGAGTATTCCATTCATTCTTCGTTCCTCGCCACTTATTTGAATAATTGCCTTAAATTCAGAACTTCTTGGATTATTTTTTTCTGATGATCATAGTTTATACATATTCCAAGACATAGTAATCTAGTTGTATTTTTCATACTAGATGACAATGGACTAAACTACTATTGTTATCGTTTTTATCATAAATTTTTACCTATCATTATAATTGTGGATGGCTTGAGTGAGGTTAGTCAAAACTTAACTCAACCTGATGAATCATGATTTTGAATAGTTTATTACTTGAAATGTTGTTCTTTTTCTGTACTAAAGTTTGGTATTAAATCATGTGATACATGACATGGATGTGTTTATATTTCTATGGTGGAGAAGTGCAACTCAGAGTGTTTGAATTTTACTAATACTATATGCTTTTTTATTTTTTAGTGCCGCACCAGGTGGAAAGACAACATTCATTGCTGCTCTCATGAAGAATATTGGTATGTAACTTCTAGCAAAACTAAGATGATTGTTATTCTCTCTTATATGTTTGAAATTAAAGTCTTTTGCAAGTTTTCCAGTTCTTTATTTATGGCATGTCTTTGTCTACATTCTTTTCATCTGTGAAGCACGGACACGATAAGACACGATACGGGGACATGACATCATAGAGAAAACTAACCAGTTCTTTATTTATGGCATGTCTTTGTTTACATTCTTTTCATCTGTGAAGCACGGACACGACACGACACGATACGGGGACATAACATAGTAGAGAAAACTATGACATGACACTTCATGGTTATATGTTATATTTTCAATCCATCTACATACCCAAAAAATATGCATTGCTTGGCTTTACCTCAAACTTAAAAAATAAACCCCATGTCAAGGGTCTTCTGTACAAACAACCCGTCAGTACCACCTATATCCACACAAAAAATAAAAATAAAAGTGAGATCGAAGTTATCTTACTCCCCTAGTTGAAAACATGCATACATTGCACATGGAGTAACTCTTGCATCCATTCCTTACTAATATATTCTGAGTTTTATGAAGGAATCATGAAATGTTGGAAGGGAAAATTATAGAAACTGAGTAAAGGAAATCATGCTACATGGGCGTACTATACTCGTAGAGAAGAAACTTGGCGCACACTTTAACAACCATAAAGTTTATTATTAAGTTTGAAGTTAAACTCAAATATATATATGTATATGAATTAAATTTTGCGTAGTCAAACTTCAAAAAACATTACTTAATTATAACTGCTTAAGTTAACTATTCATTTCAATTAATACAAGTCACCCTTTACCAGCTTTGTTGTTCACAACAACTTCTGTACACAAATGGCCACCATTGCTCAGTTATAGCTTCGGCATCTACACCTGCAAGTCAATCAATAAAACCTTTCTTTGTCATTGCCACCACCTTTGGAGCTCCTTTAAATTTCCATCATCAACTCCGTGACTACCATTGATAGCAAACCTTAAGTTCATAATAGGGACTTTAAAAGATTTACCGTAGCCCTATTTTGCATAAATATATTCTTAGGACCCATTTGATTCAGCTTTACTACATTTTCTACAAAAGAAAAACTGGTTAGTCGAAAACAGATAGAAGTTTAGATGATTCTACATGCTTACCATACCAGAAGTTACTTTAGATGGTGGCGCGAGTTTACTTTCTGGCTGCAATTTTGTATCTGTTGCTGGGAAGTACCATTTGAAAGCAGATAGATAAAAATAAAAAAAAATACTCTTATATTTTTAACAATGTGCCTATATCTATAATAATTATAATTAATTAATTTGACAAACTACTAAGAATTTAAAAAATTAATATAATTTACTTTATTCTTGAAAATGTTTATGTTTGCTTTCAATATACGTTCTTACTATAACATCTATTTTGTGAGCTATTTATGGGACATCTTACCTAAATTATTTTATCAATTGGGTATTCTTTAGAATTTATTCCACCCTCACCATTTTTTAGAAATTATATCAAATGAATAGTGTTCATAAACTTTTCATACATTTAAAGTAATAATATCTTTATAAGATGTCATAAATTTATTATAATGTTAAAGAAAAAATGAATGAGGGAAAATTTGTCTTTTTGAATGACAAAGTCACTCCACGGTATTCCTTTACCAAAGAAAAAAATGTCATGTACCTTTATATATCATACATATCTTAAGTGCAGCCAAACAACTAGAGCTATACTCACAACAGCTTTTGTCGTTATTTTCCTACAATTTCTCAGCCAACTATACTAATAATAACATCTGAACTAAACGAGCACAAGACAAAACATAGTGCAACACATTCTTATTTTTAATTATTTTCATTATCTTCAACAATGCGCGAATATGCATATTAAGGGGATAAAATACATTGATGAACCATGTTCATAGAAGATTACTTAGTATTTGCTGACATGGGATTTCAAAACTAGAACCAACAAATAATGTTACACCATTTGGAATAAAAAAATAACTGCAATTCTAAAACAACAAAATAAAATATCCATCCAAGAAAAGCAATAGAGTAAGAAAAATATATCCTTGATTGAAAGAAAAAAAAAATGCTATGATTTGTGCTTCTAATTTACAAATTCAAGTTCAATTCACTTGTTATCATCTGATAAATATTGACCTAAATTATCTAATCCTAAATTATCTAAGGGCATAATGACCTCCATGGCCGCATCTAAAAGTCATCAAGGTATTAAAATAAGCAAGTAAAACAAATGCTT
Source organism: Phalaenopsis equestris (assembly GCF_001263595.1). Classification (NCBI taxonomy): domain Eukaryota; kingdom Viridiplantae; phylum Streptophyta; class Magnoliopsida; order Asparagales; family Orchidaceae; genus Phalaenopsis; species Phalaenopsis equestris. The sequence continues at coordinate 21,749 of NW_018252151.1, read as the reverse complement.
ACCAACAAAGCCAAGCAAAGTACTGTTAGGATTGTGAACCTTGATAGCATTCTGAAGACACCAAATAACGTTATGTCCACACACAAAAATATAATATTAAAATAACATTTGCATCAACTGAATAATACAACATCAACAACAACAACAAACCTTTGTCCCACTAAGTGGGGTCGGATTTGCATCTGATTGATAAAACTTTTATCTTTGAGTTTGCTTATTTATATTCTCCCGGTTAATTATTTCCTTTACGTTTACCATCAAAGATTTTATTATTTTCAGGAATGATTTATGCAAATGAATTCAAGGAAAAGCGGCTCAAGTCTTTAAGAGCTAATATCCATCGCATGGGTGTCACAAATACTGTTGTATGCAACTATGATGGAAAGGAGGTTAGTTCTGTTGTCTGTACTAAGGGAGGTCATTACAAACCTCATTTTTTCACTGCAATTCTAAAATAATTTTTTTTAAAGAATTTTCTGAGTACAGTTAAAGCATTTGAAACAACTTGATATATAGTATTGATGCTTATGATTAAGCAAATACAAGAGGTAGATTACTTATAGGTAAAATATCCTTAATTAAGAGAATATCTGTTGAATAAAGACAGTCTAAAATAATTACGAAATTATAATCAGATAAAATCAGTATGATAAGAAATTTATTGTTAGTTTTATCTTCTAAACATCATTATTGCAATGTTATGTCTAACGTTTTGTTTTGATTTAGCTGCCCAAAATCTTGGGATTCAAATCTGTTGATAGGGTATTGTTGGATGCTCCATGCAGTGGTACTGGGGTAAGTCAGTTTTTTTTTTAATGGCATTAGCTCCAAAAAGGACTAATTCTTTTTACTTTTTTTTTTTACTTACAAATACATTGATTCTTCTACAATTTTTTTGAAGATCATATGGAATGAACAATCTGTCAAAACCTCCAAATCCATTGAAGATGTTCGAAAATGTGCTTTTCTGCAGAAGGTATAATTCTAAACTTTGAATACATGCTAGTTGAAAACATTATCTTTTTATTATAATACTTTTATCAAACTTTAGATTATGTAAATATACCTTGGTGAAAATAGGAAAAAAATGTTCATGACTTTATCTGTAGTCTTGTGCTTATATGCTTTCCCCTTTTTTTATTTCTTCGACAACCTTCATTTAAATTGACATTCATTCATTGCAATCACATTGCGGCTTTTGTCGGCAAGCTAGTACTAAAACAAGCTTGACCTTCAAAAGCGCAATTCATTCTAGACTTTACAACATTCACCATATCATTTGCCATTTACACCCAAGTCCTGAATGCTTATGTAATTGCTGAATTTGCTGTTTGGTTCTGTTTGATGAGTTTTTTATTTTATTTTTGAGATTTTATTTGTGATTTGTGTTGATATCTTCCGCAGCAACTGATTCTAGCTGCAATTGATTTGGTTGATGCTAATTCAAAATCTGGAGGATATATAGTATACTCAACCTGCTCCATGATGGTTGACGAGGTTGTTATCTCTTAATAATTTATAAGTTAATTGAGCTTTTTATTGCTATATTTATTGTTCTAATATCCCTTCCTTTAAATTTGCAGAATGAGGCTGTGATAGACTATGCTCTTAAGAGGAGAGATGTGCAGGTTGTACCCTGTGGTTTAGATTTTGGTCGCCCTGGGTGAGTTGGTTTTCTATTTGCAAAATTTTATAGGGAAATTTAAATGCATACCCCTCAATCCTTTTGCATTTACATCCATAAA
>NW_018252151.1:1722-19836 GCF_001263595.1 Phalaenopsis equestris | reverse complement strand
TACCATCAACATCAACATAATCTTTAATGAGATTCTTTGCTAATCAGCTTCATACGTTTCCGAGAGCATCGTTTTCACGTTTCTTTGGACAAGACGAGAAGGTTCTACCCCCATGTGAACAACATGGATGGATTCTTTGTTGCTAAGGTACGAGTTTTTTCTAAATTTCCCTTATTTTGTCAAAATATGTTCATTTTGTGCAAATTGGTTTTGAAATTGTCTGGCATTTATTTGTTATTACTGGATTTATCAATTTATTCTATTTTTTTTAAAACATGATTAATTATGTTGCCTTCACCATGAGAAAACCTAGCTGAAATACTTGCACATGATGAATCCGCATTGACATATGTAACCCCTGAACTTTTACAGTTTACATTTATACCGTCCAAATATTTCATTTGACATAAAAATAAAATAATCATTATTTTAACTTTTGAAAAGTGAAATACACCTTTTCATACATAGGCAAGATGGGATAAATATAGAAGTTAAAGTTTAGGTGCTAGATATCTAAATACATAGGGAAATTTAATGGTATGTATATAAATCTTTTATTTTCTTAGATGACATGAATCTACCATGGTTACTCCTTTTCATCTTTTTGCAGTTGAAGAAGAAAAGCAATTCCAAACCAGCGAAGGGTGAACCGTCCACAGCTTCTGTGGACATAAGCGAAGGAATTGTGGAGGACAACGAAAATGAAAAGACCATAACAGTCTCAAACGCGGCGACAAAGCAGGATGAAGCTTCTAAAATCGGCACCCAAAAAGATGGGAAAGTAACTTTCCAAAAGAACATTATCAATGTTAAAAATGACAAATTTAGATCTCGTAAGAAGAGTATTTGGAAGCAAAAATCTCAACATATAGGCGGCGATCAAAATATCGGAAAAGACTTACACTGCCCGAGCATGGCCAATGCAAGAAAGAAGCGCAAATTTCCATCAAGAGAAGAAATTTCACGAGCTAGGTAAGGGGCTAACACCTTTCTAATTTCATTGCTTAAAAATCTGTATTTGTTCAATTAAAAATGTATTACTTTAATTGTCATGTAACGTTAAGAAACCATGGTAATAATGTGCCAAAAACATATTGTGATATTCAAAAAAGAAGACTTTTGCATACCAATTGCATAAAACTTTGAATATAACGGCTATTTATCTCTCACTCACACTATCCAATGAATATACCTCATTTATATTCCTTTTTGTGGTATTTAAATACATACCCATCCCATGTATTTATATATCTAACACCTAATCTTTACTTTTTGCATTTATACTGCCAAAATGTTTCATGTCACATAAAAATTACAAGTTTTTAAAATTTTACTGACCTTTATTCAAATTCGTGCTGATATTTTACAGGGAGAAGAGGAAAGCCCTGAAGAAGCAGAAGATTTAAACTGCAATAGAATGAAGATCAAGTCTGAAGGCTTAAATTGATTTTTCAACTAGAATTAATTAATTGTTTTTATTATTTTGTTAGAAGCAAAGTTTTGAATTGTATTAATGATTTTTGGATTCAAATTTTGTGCCTAATGAGGCTTAAATTAATTAATTAGCTCTGCTGTTGATGTGTTATTTCATCATATGTTCATAAATTGTACATAGTTATTTTCATTTTAATTGATTATGTACATAGTTATTTTCATTTTAATTGATTAGCTCTGCTGAAGAATTGAATTAATTTAATTTAATTTTAGAGTGCCCATTGTTGTTCTCCCAGATTAGCTCGTGAATGGTCTCATGTTCGGTTCGTTCGAAATTGGCTCGTGTTTGAAAAAACTCATGAACAGTGTGTTTGTGTTCGGCTCAAAAAATATTTTTTCTGTTCAAAATAATTTATGATCAAATTGAATACAAAATTTTACATCATAAGAGTTTTAATATTATTTTTAAAAAAATTATAAAATAAGAATCAATTTATTACAAATTTGATAATTTACAAATTAAATGAGTACAAAAAATACAAATAAAAATTAAAATCTAAAAAAAAAACAATTGCATTGAATATTTCAATAAAATTTACATTTAATGTTTTACATAAACCTTTAAAAAAAATTAAATTAAATTTAAAGAACAATTTTAAATTAATTCTTCAATCTTTGTGATTGATGACCCAATGATGACGGGGAGGCTCGGAAGAGGAGGAACCACCGTCGAGAATTCCAATGACCTTAAATGGAGCAGGACTTTTCAAAATATAATAAATACTAAATGTACGTGAAATGGAGCAGGAAGAGAGTACACTTTTTTATGCATAGATATAAACCAACAAAGTAGTATGCATCTAAATATGAAAGTTGGGGTGTTAAGATATGTAAATAAATAAGATTTGTGTGCTAGGGAAAAAAAATAGTCAACATAAAGCATAAAAATAGGAATTTAAATAAAATAATAATAATAAAATAAAATTAATAAGATTTCTTAATAATAAACTTACGCCCACACCTCAATCCTAACCGAATTTCGGCGTCGAACGTTCTTCCCGGTTCTCCCGTCCGGTTGCTCCACCGGTGCGAATTTTCCCGCTCAAACGAGTCAGGTAACCTTCCTGTTCTTATTCTTGGAGTCGGTTTCGTGCCTTCTATGACATTTCTCCTCACCACCGGTGGGTTACTTGGCAAGGCACCCCTCCCCTTGCTTGGCTATAAATACCCTTTTGGGGGGGGGAGGGTTTCGGGGTTGGCGATTCATCTTGCGATTCGTTTGCCTCTGAAGTTTTTACATTTTCTGGGAGTAAGCTCTTCCTTTCCCCTCATCTTTAGCTGTTTAATATAATGTTTAATTTCATGTTGGAGGTTTTTTAATTATGAATTTAGGGATTTACAGTTCTTTGTGATTTTGAATTATTGGAATGTACATTTTAGTTTGATTATTTCCATGAAGAGAAAGTGATCCTGTAAAGAGTATGTGTATTAGAATATCTTTCTGATTGTTGTAAAAAATTGGGAAGGGCTGAATCACCACAAGCAAGATTCTATTCTTACACTATAAGTTTCACTTCTCGACGATTTCGGAGATTTTTTTTTATGGAACATTGGGAATAGTTAAATCTTTTTCTCTTTGAATTTCTGTCTCACGATTCCTTCTTTTCTGTGATCATCTAACGGTTTTTTGGTCCAGTGAGCATTTGGAGGTAAAAATCTTTTGGAATTTCACCTTCTTATGTGATTTAATTATGAAAGATCTCATGCAATGGGAATATTTTTTTCTTTTCTCGGACTTTCTTTTTAAGGAATTAATTTTTTAGATATCCTGAAATGTTGTTTGATCAGTTTGAGTCATGAATTGATTCTTGATTCCTTGTTTTACTCGAGCTAATGGATGTTTTAGCTTACCTGATGATATTTAAGGATTTTCTTTTGTTTTAACACGACATATGGCTGTTTGAAACAAAATTTGTTAAGATCAAGTAGCATTTTGAACGTTGTTTTGTTTACTTCTTTACATAGTCGAAGCATGGCACCTGTTCTTGGCAGGAGATTAAATATTTGAGTGAGACTTAAGAAGAGAGATACATGTGTATGCCTTACAGTTTCTGAACACATTTTTTTCATTTTTTGGTTTTAATTCAGAATTGCTGGTCATAAGAACTTCTCAAGGGTATATATAGTTCTTTGATTCCTAAATTTACTTTCCCTTCAAACTCTTTATCTATGTGCTATTAGCCTGCTAAGGTTGATATTTATGTAAACGTATAATTGGTTGATCTTGAATTTATGCCAATTGATTACTACGACACTTTCACGGCTATTTCAATAATTGTAGAAATTGGATGTATAATAGGTAATTTTTTTTACATTTGCATAGTATTCTTTTCTTATAACTATACTTTCTTGAATATGGATGCTTGATCATAAGAATTGTATTACATATGTTTTATCAAGTGAAATGAGAATTGTAGATTTTGGGTTTTAGTTTTAGTTTTGTTCTGCTGGCCCTTCCCTGAATTATCCTGAAGTACATAGATATAAGCTTCATTTATGCCTCGGAATATGATGCTATTTGTGTATATTTTGATCTATAGCTGAATTTATCAAATGTTCTGTGCTCAGTTTCTTTTAATCTTTACAGATTACATTCTCTTAAAGATATTATCATTCATAGATGCTATTTGTTCTAATTTTTTTTATTCCTCCTGCTCCTATTATTTGAATAGCATAATTCTTTAATTAACGAAGAATTTTATTTATTTAATTGATTAAAGCTTGAGTACTAGATCGATGGACGATTTTGAAAATTTATATAGACGCTCATCACATTTATATTTGTATATATGATTAGAAGTGGCTAAGGCTGAAATTTTGAAGCAGTGTATTAATGATGGAGGAAATTCTAGAGGCTGATTGGGTTGTAAAAGGAGTATAGAGTTGGGCTGAGCTGCAATACAAATGCAGAGGAGCCTTTTTCTTTAATCTCTCTTAAGTTGAGTGTATCTATTAAATTTCATGGAGTCTTGCTTAAATATTGAACACAGAGGATATACACTGAATTTTTTTTCTTTTAATTGATTAATACTATAACTATTTCTGTGAATTTATATTATTGATGTACCGCATCGTCCAATCCTTTGTAAGTTGAATCTTTGTCAGATAGATATAGAATGTTGGGAATGAAGATTATCAAAAAATAGAATTTCAGTTATTTTTATTTAGAAGCAATTTGCATTTCTTGATGGTCGAATTTGATTATATAAAGCTACAAACAGATTTTTTTTTTTTGTAAAGTTTGTGAAATATAAAATGTTTCTATGAATGTACATTCAAAATCTGAACTTAAAGGTGGGAGTTAGATGTTACAAAACTATTTGGGGGTTTATTTCTCCCAATTTCTTGATGTGAAATATAAAGTTGTGGATATGCATGTGGAATATCAAAATGGCCTATAAGTTGGAAATTGAGGGAGTAAGGGCGATGATGCAAAAATCACTCTTAGCTCTTCTTTATCGCTAAAATATTTTAATCAATAATCAAATAAAGATGCCCTTGTCATCCTTTGAGTAGTTGGTAGTTCTAACTCTTTCTTAAGAGATTTGTGAACTAACGCCAGATACTACACACCAGATACTGCACACCAGATACTGCACACCAGATACTGCACACCAGATACTGCACACCAGATACTGCACACCAGATACTGCACACCAGATACTACACACTAAATATTATACACTATATGCTACATACGAGATACTATGCACCAGATATTACATATCAGATACCATATATAGATACACTCCACCTTTAGTTTAAAAGTTCAGATACTAGTTACAGGTTCATTCATCAATTATGTGACTAGGTTTAGGAATTTCTCGATTCTAGGATGATTTGCTGGTGACTTTTGATTGATATTGATATATAGACTCCGATACTTTGGTTGCCTGTGGGATCGTGACAAATGAAAGTCTAGGTTGAGCCCATCCCCAATTTAAATTCTTATAACCCCATTTTGATTTTCCATATGCTTATTACTTAACTTTTATGAAAATATGTGTGTGCCCAGGTCTTTCATATGTAAATTGATATTGATATATGAAAATATGTGTGTGCCTCACAAGTTCTTCCATGGAAGGACTGGAAGAGTTTAGAATGTTACAAAAAGCTATTGGGGTGGAAATCATTAAGCAGGTGATTTTCTTCTTTATTGGATGCCAATTTGTGATTTGAGATTCTGCTTTTGGAAGTTTGATATTTTCTTTGGTGTCTCTTGGGATCATGTTTATTGTTTTGGTTTATTTACTGTATTTTCGTGAATTATAGCTGCGGCTTTTTGTTTTATGTAGGATCTTATGTTGATCGCTTCATAAGTGTAGTTACGTTGGATGGTTTTTTGCAAATAGCTTATGAAATTATGCGTAATTTATGTTAAAATTGAAGTTTAGGTGTCAGATATGTAACTACATGGGAAATATGTGGATTGTTTGTAAATCTTCCTTCATTATTTTATCAAGTATCAAAACATTGGTCTTATGGTAAGCTTGTAATTATGTTAATTCATTTGTATTTCAGCTATACTTTGATAAGATCTCTGAGCCAACCATCAGCGAGTCTGAACCTGCCATTTTCAATGAAGCATTGACAAGTTTGTCTGATGATACGGGGCTTCACCCTCTAATCCTTTTTTTCGTACTTCATTTCAGATGAGGTAAATATGTAAAATTTTCTTTTGTTTGCTGATTTCTTATATCCAAGTAAATTTACGATTACATTTAATGGAATTTTAAATGTATACTGGAGGAAATTTTATTCGTTTCATTTTTTGTTTATGTATTTACCAATTGATACTATATAAATTGGTATTATTTTCTTAATGGATAGTATAATATTTTGATTTATTATTATTTTAGCCCTTTCATCTTGTCTACAGACTTGGGCCAATTTGCAGAGAAATCTCTAAGCTCCCAATGATTATTTGCAACACTATTCCCTAACTTCTTAGCAACGAAGGCATCAGCTGATGCAGCTGCAGTGTAAAGATAACTCACATAATCATAATAATTGATAGTTTAGATGTTAGACATCTAGTTAAATACAATTTGAACTATTAAACAGTGAAATACACCTTATCATGCCGATGGTTGGCTCAGAGATGGTGGTTTGCATGTAAAAATTAAATGTTTAGATATTTGATATGTAAATACATACTAATTGAGTGGTTGTCTTTCATATGTAAATTGATATTGATATATGAAAATATGTGTGTGCCTCACAAGTTCTTCCATGGAAGGACTGGAAGAGTTTAGAATGTTACAAAAAGCTATTGGGGTGGAAATCATTAAGCAGGTGATTTTCTTCTTTATTGGATGCCAATTTGTGATTTGAGATTCTGCTTTTGGAAGTTTGATATTTTCTTTGGTGTCTCTTGGGATCATGTTTATTGTTTTGGTTTATTTACTGTATTTTCGTGAATTATAGCTGCGGCTTTTTGTTTTATGTAGGATCTTATGTTGATCGCTTCATAAGTGTAGTTACGTTGGATGGTTTTTTGCAAATAGCTTATGAAATTATGCGTAATTTATGTTAAAATTGAAGTTTAGGTGTCAGATATGTAACTACATGGGAAATATGTGGATTGTTTGTAAAACTTCCTTCATTATTTTATCAAGTATCAAAACATTGGTCTTATGGTAAGCTTGTAATTATGTTAATTCATTTGTATTTCAGCTATACTTTGATAAGATCTCTGAGCCAACCATCAGCGAGTCTGAACCTGCCATTTTCAATGAAGCATTGACAAGTTTGTCTGATGATACGGGGCTTCACCCTCTAATCCTTTTTTTCGTACTTCATTTCAGATGAGGTAAATATGTAAAATTTTCTTTTGTTTGCTGATTTCTTATATCCAAGTAAATTTACGATTACATTTAATGGAATTTTAAATGTATACTGGAGGAAATTTTATTCGTTTCATTTTTTGTTTATGTATTTACCAATTGATACTATATAAATTGGTATTATTTTCTTAATGGATAGTATAATATTTTGATTTATTATTATTTTAGCCCTTTCATCTTGTCTACAAACTTTGGCCAATTTGCAGAGAAATCTCTAAGCTCCCAATGATTATTTGCAACACTATTCCCTAACTTCTTAGCAACGAAGGCATCAGCTGATGCAGCTGCAGTGTAAAGATAACTCACATAATCATAATAATTGATAGTTTAGATGTTAGACATCTAGTTAAATACAATTTGAACTATTAAACAGTGAAATACACCTTATCATGCGTAGATAAGGTGGTTTGTATGTAAAAATTAAATGTTTAGATATTTGATATTTAAATACATAATAATTGAGTGGTCTGTATGTAAATCATCAAAAGAAAATAATATAGAGAAACAATATTCTAAAACCTCTACTGAAATGAAACAAGCACATCAGTCTCCTTGATTTGCATCATCTGGGCTTGAAAAGTTTCAGCTTTTAAATGGAGGAATACTGTTTGTCTTGGCTATTTAATAAATTCACCGTAAAAATATCTTTAATCACGAGAAAATATTACGTGTGGTAAATTCAAAAAGAAAAATAAAGGAAAAACAACACAAAATACTTTTATTAATAGAATGTGGGCCCCTTAAAATGCATCAAAATTCTACAAATAGGGGACTAAAAATTCAAAATATGAATTGATTGAAAACTAATGCTTGCCATGTAATTTGAAAATTTTATAAGCATAACGTAAAAGGAAAAATGAAGTAGGTATCTAAATATGTATATATATGTGTATCTATGTATCTATGTATGTATATATATGTGTAACTATGTATCTTTGATAAATTGGTATTATTTTCTTAATTATTATTAAATACCCCAGTACCATTGCATGGAGCATCTAACAATACCCTATCAACAAATTTGAATCCCAAGATTCTGGGCAGCTAAATCAAAACAAAACATTAGACATAACATTGCTATAATATGATGTTTAGAAGATAAAACTAACATTAACTTTTCTTATCATAGTGATTTTATCTGATTAGAAATTTGTAATTATTTTAGACTGTCTTTGTTCAACCGAAGTTCTCTTAATTAAGAATATTTTCTCTATAAGTAATCTACCTCTTGTATTTGCTTAATCATAAGCATCAATACTTCCAATGCTTTAGCAGTACTCAGAAAATTCTTTAAAAAAAATCTATCTTAGAATAGCAAAGTGAAAAATGAGGTCTGTAATGACCTCCCTGACTTAGTACAGACAATAAAACTTGCTAACCTCTTTTCCATCATAATTGCATACAATAGTATTTGTCACTTCCATATGATGGATATTAGCTGTTAAAGACTTGAGCTGTTTTTCCTTGAATTCATTTGCAATTATATTCCTGAAAATAATAAAAACTTCGATTGTAAACGTTAAGGAAATAATTTTACATAACTAGGAGCATATAAACAAGAAAACTCAAAGACAAAAGTTTTATCAATGTGACCCCACTTATTGGGACAAGGCTTGTTGTTGTTGCTGCTGTTATTTTTGTAGTCAATTGATACAAATATTGTCTTGATATTATTTCAAATTAAAATATTGTGGGGTTTGTTTTTTATGTTGGAGGTAAAACCAAACATTGTTGGGTATGTAGATGGAGTGAAAGGATTAAAAAGTTAAGTTCATTGATAACAACACAATCACGAATATTGATAAACACAGATGTCAAATTAAATGAATTAAATATTTTTAGCAAGGATTGACACAGAATCATGATTTGAAAGAAGATTTGAAAGTAGAAAAGATGCACTAGTTTTCAGGATAAGCATGAACAATCATAAAATGATATATTGTGCCTATGCATTGAATGTTTTTTAAAACCACATCCAAAATAATGCTTCTCACAAAGCTTAAAGACATTAGAGAGTCTTAGAGAGTAAGATATGAGGATCTCTCTTGTTCCCATATGTTGCTTACGTTAAGAGCTGTAGAGTTCACCTGTAATTAAGAACCATCCAATTTTGAGGAAGATATTAGTGGGAGAGAATTAAAGCAACATTCGACAATAGTGGTAAAGATAAAGAGTCTTTATAGAAAATGGGACTTCCGATTCAATAGATTAACTCGGTAAAGTAAAAAAAAAAAATTTGGCCACAAATGTGTATTCAAATGCAAAGAAACTTAAGGTGAAGATTATATTAGATAGAATGTACATTCGGTTGCAATGGGCAACAATCAAAATGGTGTAGGATTAAAAAGATTTTTTCACAAATAGGTAAGCATTGGTTTATCTAGTCTTCATTAGTAGTGATTGCAATATATGGCCAATTGTAGAAACAACTAATAGTGAAGACAAACTTTTCTCTAAGGTGATTCGAATGACATTATTCACATTCAACAACAATCACTCGGGTTAGAAATTGCACCAAAGAAGATCACGTGTATCTATTGAAGAAGTTTGCATGGCCTAAAGCAATCTCCCTATGACAACAGTACAAAAATTTGACAATTTAATATTCACATTCAACAACAATATCCCATTGAAGAAGTTATCAATGTGACCCCACTTATTAAGACAAGGGTTGTTGTTGTTGTTGCTGTTATTTTTGTTGTCAATTGATACAAATATTGTCTTGATATTATTTCAAATTAAAATATTGTGGGGTTTGTTTTTTATGTTGGAGGTAAAACCAAACATTGTTGGGTATGTAGATGGAGTGAAAGGATTAAAAAGTTCAGTGCATTGATAACAACACAATCACGAATATTAATCAACATTGATGTCAAATTAAATAAATTAAACATTTTTAGCAAGGATTGACACAAAATCATGATTTGAAAGAGGATTTGAAAGTAGAAAAGATGCACTAGGTTTCAGGATAAGCGTGAACAATCATAAAATGATATATTGTGCCTATGTATTGAATTTTTTAAAAAATTTAATTTTTATTTTTAGCCCCAGTTAAACCATTTAATCTCTTAATTAAACCATGAAACTTTTAACATCCTCTTCTTTTGGTTCAATATCTGGTCTGATTTTTAAAATAATTATTATAAATTTTTATTAATAATAATAAATTTATTGCGGGTTATAAGTTGAACAAAGATAACCTAATTATTTTGTTTCAATTCATGGATCAAAGGGCTCAAAAAGGAAAAAAAAATTAGGCTAGAATATCATCTATAAATTATATTAAAATGGCCTTAAAAATTATTAAATTTATTTTGAGAATAATACTGCTTATATGGGTTACAATGCATATTGCCTACTTATATGATAATGGAGTTATGATAATCATTTTTTTGTGATTTGTACAGTTCTAGAGCTGATGTATGATCAAGCAACTTTGAAAGCAAAATTATAGAAATTATAATAAAGCTGATCAAGCAATTGTTTATGGGGCTATGAGACATTCATAATTCTTATATATTTTTATATCAAAGGCCTAAACATTTATAACCTTCAATTCTTTTCTAAAAAATATCATCATTAGTTATATATCAACAATGTGTCAGTATAAACCACGAGACAATAATCTAATTGCTCGAATAAAAGTTAAATGATGAGAATTCTCTCAAGTGAAAGTTTGCTAGGCATCATGAATTCATCCCACTGAAAAGCACCAGCCAACTGAAGGTCAGACGACTAAAAGGCCATCTAGACGAATAAGGGGCAAGGATCTACACCAATACCTCTAAAATAAACAATTGGTCAAAAGTCTAATTCCCCCAATAATTCAACAGGTATCAATGCAAAGCTCACTTAATAGTTCCCTTAAAGATCACCAGAGATCACCGAGGAAAAGTAATCAGGCAAGCTGATCAGCTGCCCTTAGGTCGATCGACTACCACACTCAAAAATTGATTGGCTTCCCAGAGCGAAGGCCGGTCAATGTCTAGACAAATAGTCAACTGAAACCAACTCAGTTTTTCGACCCGAGGACCTGTAGGACAAAATTTACAGGCACACATAAAGATAAAAATGACCCATAACGCCCTGTTTATAGTAGTGGCAAGCATGTAATTTTACATTATCCATCTATCTAATTTAAATGGGGGGATCATACAATGTATTGGAGGTCTTTTGGCTCTAAACTCTGTCTAGACTCATCCTCTCCAAGGATAACTCTCTCTACCATGTATTAGTGGCCTTTTGGCTATTCTCTCTCAAGAAGCATCCTCTGTAAGGAAACCCCTCTCCCCATCTTTCAAATAACTGCAAATTCCAATTATAATATGGGTCACTGAGCCCGAAAATACCTCAATTTGTCATTTGTGGTGCATTCTCTCTTCTCTCTGCCTCATGTATAAATTTATGATACCAATGTTTTGTAAGTGTAAATATCAAACTTTGGGTGTTAGATATCTAAATACATCAAAATTTTGTGGTATGTATGTATATTTCCCTTTATTTATTTTTTCAGTTTGTGCTTAAATAAAGTCTAAAAACCTTTAATTTATCAAAAAAAAATAAATAATAGAAATATTGTATATAGTATCGTGTAAGAACTTCAATTTCTTAAACTCTGAATTAGATTATAAAAAACTCTAAATTAGATAAAAATATTTTATTATTTTTTTCATTTCTTATTCACATGTGATAATTCATTTTAAAAACCACAAGATTAAGTTAACATCCAATGGGACCAACATTTAAAATAACTCAATCATTCACCCAATGGTGACATTGATGGAGGATTAGGAAAAATTTATAAAATTTCATTTAGTTAAAGCTGATAAAGGCCGAATACACTTTTTCCTAGCCAAAGAATTATTCACCACTGTTACCAAATTATCTTAGTTGTCTGACAATGAAGATAGTATAACCAATGCTTTGACCTCATCATCAAACTTGATCCCCACATAACACAACTGACTCATCACAGTGTTGAAGTTATTGAGATGCTCTATCACTAAATTATCTTCCACCATATTTATGTTGAATAATTTCTTCATCAGAAAAATTTTATTAGAAGCAAAAAGTTTTTTATACATCTTGGTCAGTATTGCCTTGAGATCCATCGTAGTCTCCTCATTCACAATGTTGAATGCAATAGATGAGAAAAGTGATAATCTGATCAAGTCGCGTGTTGTTTGATCCAACACTTCCCATTCCTCCATAACAAAGACTCAGACTTCCTTGTGATTTCTTATAGTGACAATTATAATTTTTTTTTTGATACAAAAAATCCTCCACCTGCATCTTCTAGAAAGCAAATTTCATCCCATATAACTGAAATGAGCCCATCTCTGATACAGTTTGTTGGGAGAAACTACTCCAAAAGAATCTACTTATAGTTTCACTGTGAAATAAAATCACGAGATTTGAGAAAATCGGAACAAAAAATTTAAGCACAAAAGTAAAATCAAAACAACCAAAAAAATGCATGAGAATTTTACGAGGAAAAACTTTAGAACGGAAAAAAATCAAGGAGCCACGTCATGATAAATTTACAATGAAAATTAGATAGTTTTACAAAGAACTCACACAAGTTTTTTCTCCACACTCACACGAAGGAAATTACAAGACACTTCACAATCTTCCTTCTCTAATCTGACATGAATAATTGATGCGCCCCTAGTATGTTTTATTTTCCTGCGTGTTTTATGTCAATTTAAATCTCCGATATAGTGTGAAAAACTTAATACATCCCAAAAATACGCAGTAATTTAGTTTTTAAAAAATATGGCAAAAAACTTGACCCAATTTATATTAAATATTTAATGAGCAAGATCAAAATGTTATATAAAATATATAAAATAGTTAACACACTAGGAGTTCTATGTAAGTGCGCGTATCACTTCAAGTAATATAGAGCTTTCCTTAAAAACCTCGGTATCGATCCCACATAAAAGCGCAGTAAGAAATCTCTTAGGCTAACTCTAATCTACTACTATCAAGTTTTTGTTTGGAAGATGTAAATTCTTATGATAGTAACATAAATCACAATATTCAAACTATAAAAATTAAAGTAAGAAAGACAAATTAAAATGGGTTTAATGAATGCTAACAGAAATGTAACTAAAAGAACTAAGTTTAGTAAACAATTTAATAAAATTTAAAATTAAATTTACTAAAACTAAGCCAAAGAGTTCAAATTTAAGAAAACATCATTTCTCTTTACAATAAGTATATGGATTGTGAAGAAATTAAAATCATTTGAAAATATATACAAAAATTGTTTTGTGTCAAATAAGAGAATCATGTTATTTACCCTCTTCCGAGTGCTATAAAAAACATTAACTAATCCAGAGTTTGGTCCCTAATTCAATGGTTAGGCTGAGAGAATATCAATATTAAATATTTAATGAGCAAGATCAAAATGTTATATAAAATATATAAAATAGTTAACACACTAGGAGTTCTATGTAAGTGCGCGTATCACTTCAAGTAATATAGAGCTTTCCTTAAAAACCTCGGTATCGATCCCACATAAAAGCGCAGTAAGAAATCTCTTAGGCTAACTCTAATCTACTACTATCAAGTTTTTGTTTGGAAGATGTAAATTCTTATGATAGTAACATAAATCACAATATTCAAACTATAAAAATTAAAGTAAGAAAGACAAATTAAAATGGGTTTAATGAATGCTAACAAAAATGTAAATAAAAGAACAAAACTAATTAAACCAATTGCTAAACTTTTCAAAAGTAAACTTACTAAAACTAAATAAAGTTTTGGTGGCAAAGAGTTCAAATTTAAGAAAACATCATTTCTCTTTACAATAAGTATATGGATTGTGAAGAAATTAAAATCATTTGAAAATATATACAAAAATTGTTTTGTGTCAAATAAGAGAATCATGTTATTTACCCTCTTCCGAGTGCTATAAAAAACATTAACTAATCCAGAGTTTGGTCCCTAATTCAATGGTTAGGCTGAGAGAATATCAGCTGCCACTCCAGAACTCCCACTACTCCCTCACCTGAGGGCTAATAATCTCGCATCAGTTTCCAATCAACTAGACCAAATTATGGATTTTAATCTGTCACATTATAATCTCCAATTCTGCATCCAACAAAGTATATTTTCCTATTTATTTGCACTCAACTTCATAGATGACATCCCCTTCCATGGGATCGAATGAGATTCTCCCCATGTTGTAGAAATCAGTCATTTCGGAACATATGTTTCTCAACACATCTTAACCTTTTAATTGACCACTTTAATGAATGCTAACAAAAATGTAAATAAAAGAACAAAACTAATTAAACCAATTGCTAAACTTTTCAAAAGTAAACTTACTAAAACTAAATAAAGTTTTGGTGGCAAAGAGTTCAAATTTAAGAAAACATCATTTCTCTTTACAATAAGTATATGGATTGTGAAGAAATTAAAATCATTTGAAAATATATACAAAAATTGTTTTGTGTCAAATAAGAGAATCATGTTATTTACCCTCTTCCGAGTGCTATAAAAAACATTAACTAATCCAGAGTTTGGTCCCTAATTCAATGGTTAGGCTGAGAGAATATCAGCTGCCACTCCAGAACTCCCACTACTCCCTCACCTGAGGGCTAATAATCTCGCATCAGTTTCCAATCAACTAGACCAAATTATGGATTTTAATCTGTCACATTATAATCTCCAATTCTGCATCCAACAAAGTATATTTTCCTATTTATTTGCACTCAACTTCATAGATGACATCCCCTTCCATGGGATCGAATGAGATTCTCCCCATGTTGTAGAAATCAGTCATTTCGGAACATATGTTTCTCAACACATCTTAACCTTTTAATTGACCACATTAAAAAGTAAATGAAGATCAGAGTTCAAATCATCACAAATTATTGACATTTAAAACTGTATAAAACAAAATCAATTTTTTACAAAACCAAATCTCTTTGTAGGGAGAAGGATAAAGAAGTCCACTCATAATTCATGAGTATATGGATTGTGAAGAAATTAAAATCATTTGAAAATATATACAAAAATTGTTTTGTGTCAAATAAGAGAATCATGTTATTTACCCTCTTCCGAGTGCTATAAAAAACATTAACTAATCCCAAGAAAATCCCTAGAAGTTCCCTTTAAGCACTTTCTCTCTTTACAATCACACTCAATTATCTACTATAAATGTGACAAAGAAGAAAATCCCTAGAAGTTCCCTTTAAGCATTAGATTCCTGTCATGCAAATAATTTATATAATTTTTATCGGGAGTTGAGTCTTATGCCATGATTGTCTCGTTTGTATGTTTTGTCCAAACATATTAAATCCTATAATATGATCTTACATATATAACGAAATCATAATAATCCCTAACATAATGTTTCAGGGCTAGCGAACATGGAATGCATGTGGATGAAGCTGTCTGAAGACTGGGCATTCCTCACAAAAGGATAATGTAGCTCAGTCTAGCCTTCTCCATTTATCTTTTTGCCATCTATTTGTGCTTACTCTCAATATGGCCTCAGTTTTTTATATGGAACAGGGAGGATATTAATTTGGTTGAGGTCCGAATTGAGTGGCTGACGCCAGATCATCATATAGCAGAGATGTTGAATTTATTCGTATTAATCTGGTACCTGATGCTGCTCCTTGGAGAATTTTAGGGCAGTATAAGTTTGTTAAAGGGTTTTATTTTAAATGATTATTTGAAGATCAAAATTAGTAAAACAAGAAGTCTATTACAGGCTTGTCAGCTTGAAATTTTGGTTCTTAGAGGATGTTAGAAGATAATAGTGTTGTATTACATTTAAATTGTTATGATTATATTTTGGTTCTTAGAGGATGTTAGAAGATAATAGTCCTGTATTACATTTGAATTGTTATGATTATGGAAATGAAGTATGGTGAGGATTACATTTGATTCCATGAAGGAGAAATTTGTTCATGGAATTAAAGTGCAAATAAATAGGGAAATATACTTTGTTGGGTGTAGAATTGGAGAATCTTTAGGGTGACAGACTAAAATCCCCAATTCAGTTTTAGAGTTTAAAAATTAAAGCAAGAGTTATTTAAAAACTAAAGTGAGAGTTAGCTTTTAGGTGAAATGGAGTGGGAGCCGATATCCTCCTAGCATAGCCACATATTTAGGGACTAAACATAGGATTAACCAATGATTTGCTATAACACTATATCAGGGTAGAGAATTAAAACTGTTCTTATTTGGCACAATACATATTATAAACATTTATCTCATCTCATTTCACCAAATCTTCATTATAGTGGGAAAGATGTTTTTTCACATAAAAATTTTTCATTACATAAACATAGATTAGTAGATTAGTAGTTACTATTTAAACTTTGCATTTTTGTTTTGCTATTAGTTAAATAATTTAGTTTTAATAATCTCTCAACATTGAAAATTAGTGACAGTGGTTTCGTTTTACATTCTCTGAATTTCCTAGTTTATTTATCATCTCAAATTTAGACCTCTCCCGTGAGATCGATATTTGGGGCTTAAATCAAAAGTCCATTACTACTTAATAACGATACGTATACTTGTGTAGAATCTCATTATTAATTACATATACTTATATAAATTTTACACAATTTTACTTTCTCGAGGTCATTACACTAAGATGTAGCACACATACAAATAAAATAAAAAGTAGCTGGAGGAGATGCCTAAGTTTTTAAATGGATAAACCCTGAATGGAAAAATCCTATTAGGTCTAGCCCAGTCAAAGTAATCTACTTTGTAATTGTAAGTATATAAGTCCGTTTTTTTCCTAAATTATAGAAAATTTAATTACAAAATTGATAATCTTATATATATAATATTAATGTAGCTATAATAATCATTACTAGGCTATAATAAATGCAGTACTTGACTATGATAGTGAAAATTGGCAACAAAGGCTTAGGTGATGGTCGTAATAGTGGTAATTGGTCACAGATAGTGTAATTTAAAGATGTAACGACAACAGTTGGACACGAAAGCTATAGTTATTTGCTACGAAGGTAAATGTTGGCTATAAAGGTTGTAGTCAGTAGGTGCAATAATAGCAGTAGGTCACAGAAAACATAGTTAGAAAGTGTAATGTTAATAGTTGAGAACAAAGGTCGCAGTTGGTTGCTAAAAAGATAGCAATTTACCATGATAGCTATAAACGGTGGTCGCAATAGCGATAGTTAGCCATAGAGATTATGTTTTGATTACGATGGTTACAAGCAATGACATCAACAGCCCGTGGCCGGCAATGATGGCCAACAGTGACTGATGGTGACCAATAGGTGGTGGTCTTTAATAGAGATGTTAGGTACAACGACCATATTCATACTAGAATGTTTGCAATCAGATGTCATTGGTGGCTGATGGTCGACAATTGCTGGTGGTGACAACCATTAGTGGTCAATAATGACCGACGAGCAATGGTTGGTGAATGGTGATTGTCATCGGGTTGTCAATATCAGTATTGGGCACAATGTCTCTATTCAGGCTATGATGTTTGCAACGTGAGGCTGTCGGTGGCCAGTGGTCGCCGGTGACTGCTGAAAATGATCGAAGGTGTTCGACAATGGCTGATGGTTATGGAGTTTCGTGGTTATCATCGGGTCTTCAATACAATTATTGGGCACAATAATCATATTTGAACTATGATGTTTGTGAATGAGGGTCAGCGGTGGCTGGTCGTCGGCTGTGGCGAGCGCTGACAGTCGGCTATGGCCGATGGTAGCCAATGAGCTTGATGAACGGTGGTTGGCGACTATGGATGGTGTTCTTAAATTGTGGG
>NW_018252151.1:0-1694 GCF_001263595.1 Phalaenopsis equestris | reverse complement strand
TGTTAGGCACAATGATTGTACTCACTCAAACTTTGATGCTTACAAATAGGGGCTCGTTGGTGGCCGGTGGTCACCAGTCGCAGATGGTGATAGCTAGCGGTGGTTGATAATGACTGATGGGTTGTGTTTGACGGTAGTGGTCGAAGTCTGTGAAAGCTAGCAGTTATTGTCGGGACTTCTCTCTATATCATGCTCTATAATTCTTCTTCTTACCCCCCCCTTCCAAGTGAAGTGAGTGGATATATTTATTGGTTTTTTAGGGAGAATTTTATTGATTTTTTAGAGGAAATTTTGTTCTTTTGGCAAATAACTTCTTCAATCAGATGATTTGACATTTCATATAAATCCACTTTGATCATAAAAGTTTTTTGAATGATATAAATGCTTTAATGATCTAAAGATTTAGTAATTTTGTGCTCGTTAGATTCATCTAGTAGAGGTGCTTGATTCAACTAAAAATATGTCAAATTTCAAGCTCACTTGACCATTCAAATGACAATCTAAAACCTATTAATATGCTTTAATGACTTGATTTGTCCCCTTCCAAGTGAAGTGAGTGGATATATTTATTGGTTTTTTAGAGAGAATTTTGTTCTTTTGGCAAATAACTTCTTCAATCAGATGACGCATTAGTCATAAAAAATCTAATAATACATATACTTCACATATCTATCCATTGTTTGGTAAATCTTATCTTATTACTTCAAGAACTTAAAGAATATATTCTAACAAAAAATGCATATAAATGAGTAACCCAATATGATGTGAGTCTCAACCTGTATCTCCATCATATTGAAGAGATATTGTCTATTAGTTGATAACTCCCTATTTTGTAATTATCAGAGAACTTTATTAAATTATTTTTCTATAAAATTACTCTTCATTTGGATGAACTCCTAATGACATTAATGAACTCCTAACCACATTAATTGATTGCTTCATCATAACCTTAACCACATAATTATTCAATCCTTAACCCATGATTTAGAAGAAAAAAAAGTCTTATTGCTCTTTTAAGAGTTAGAGTGGAAGTCTCATCAATGTGCATTAGCATAAGAAATCACTCAATAAAACAACCTCTTTTATCAATAAAATGGATAATAGTAGTTGTCTATTTTTTAAACTGATATAACTTGAGACCCGTCTATTATATATCTGAATAACTAAATCATTAATAACAATATTTACAGTCTCAACAATCACTTGTGTAAATTTTTATTCTAAATATTAGAAGAAATAAATTTGTTGTTTGTTGAGCTTTTTTGTAACTTGTTGTCAATTGCATTCAATTGATACAATGCAGTTGATCACAAGATTTTTTTTTAGCAAAACTCATATTTTTATCGTGATTTATTAAGCGCATGTTTGGGGCAGCTTATAAATGCGGGTGGTGTTTTGAAAACGTCGTCGTCGTCGCGTTTGTTTATTGCCTTCCGAAAATTTATTGAAAACACCATTTCAATTTTCTTAATAGACGGGGCTGTATGGTTGACCCGTGGCCTGCGTCTTGAATCCGCATAGAGCGAATTTTTACTCCGCCGCCATTCTTTTGTCCTCTCTCTCCCCCCTCGCTGAAAATGAGTTAGCTGTGGTGCCTTTAGGTTGAGCATTTAAATCACAGCTCTTACCATCTTGTCGACTTCGAAGGGAAGGTTAGCACACATTTGTTTTTCTTACTAATTCGGAAGAAGGTC
>NW_018252150.1:0-392 GCF_001263595.1 Phalaenopsis equestris | reverse complement strand
CCTTGGGCGCCGATGGCACCCTTGACGACGCCGACGACGGGTTTTTCCGGCCGCCGCCAGCGGGTTTTTCCCAAGAGTCCAGACAAAATTAATACAGAGGCAAGCCAAAGGCGCCATTGACGCCGCCGATGGCAAGACCGCTGAGAGGTAGTTTCTTGTGTCCGATGAGCCGTTTTTTACGGTTTTTGGGCGGGAATAGCGGTTCGATGAGCGGTTTTTTACGGTTTTTGGGCGGGAATAGTCTTTTTAAACTTAAGAATTCGAACTCTAGTTCATTTTTTCTCCCCAAGAACAAAGAAAAACTCTGTCAACTTCATTTTTATAGCGTCCAATTTCCCTGATAATCCTAAAATACGAGTTGTTAATCGATGAAAGTTTATTAGTGCGGAAGC
>NW_018252149.1:36152-65578 GCF_001263595.1 Phalaenopsis equestris | reverse complement strand
TGATAACCAGTGAATTTTGATTGCTAATTAGAATTTTGATTGCTAATTAGAATTCTATTGATTTAAAGCGGAGTCACCCTTTTCTTTTTTTCTTAAGGTTACCCAGATTTGTCGTATGTCTTTTCTTATTTGATTCCTCTCCTCTTTGAATCATTTATATGGTTCAGGAGGGAGATTTATTTGAATGGGGGAAGTATATGACGACCGCCAACCTGGCGACTCCTTTTAAAATAAAAAAGAGAAAAATGAACGGAAAAACAATCTGGCAACTCTGCTGGGGAATTTTGAAGCTCAACTTTATAACTAAGCATTCCATGGTTAGCAAATGATGCCTAGCTAACCTTTTGCAATATCTCCAATTGACAGAAGTGAATTTCAATTGATATCTGCCTTATTGCAGGAAAGTCATGCCCTTTCCTAGCATTCTTATTCGGCTACCCTTTCTACATAGGGTCTGAACTGAGCACCTTTCTATGGATATGCTCGTTCTGCTCACTTTAAATGAGTGTGGTGTTTTCCCTCTTGAGGGATAATTGTTCCTTCTTATTAGCAATAAAAAATCAGCGAGCATAACGTCGAATTTTGGGCTGTCCTCCGCATTTCTTTCGCTCCCGGTGCGCACTGTCGGCGAACTAACTCCTTGATCTCGCCGTCCTACCTTCCCGACGACCGGAATCTTCGTCGGAGCACTTTAACGTCGCTAGACAGCGAGCGTTGCCACTGTTTGAGGAGGTGCAAGCGTCTCTTCCTTTTCCTGCATGAAAACAAGTGTCAGCGGGAAATCTCACATGCAAATAACGTATCATGAGCCATGCCTTAAAAGTGGGGGAGCTAATACCAATTGCAAACAAAAGGATCAGAAATCATTACTTGCTCCCCCCATAGAGGTACCTATGTTTGTGCAGTCTTATATGTGCAACTACAATTCTTCTAAAGTTTCTTCAGTAGCTTCCTCGGCAACGACGCCAAGAACTTGACCCAATCTGCAATTATGCAGTAATTTGACATCCAAAAGATAGTCAAAACTTGACTTAATTAATATTTTGTTGCTAGTGTGCAAAATGGATATGATATAAAATTTATAATTTATTTATATTTTACACACTAGTTCAAGTAATATAGGGCTTTCTTTAGAAACCCCAGTATAGATCCCACAGATAATTGAGGTAAAAAATCCCTTCGGATAATTATAGTCTACTACTTTCAGGTCTTAGCTTGAAATTTTTGAAAAGTTTGGTTTTCCTAAATTCACTAATTTACACTAAAATTATAATTAAATAAATTAAATAAAAACCAAATATAAATAGACTGGTTAAATTTTGGAAAGATCTTAAATGATTAAAATCTCTTTCCCCTTGCGATGAGATCATAAGTAGTGTAGGAAGAGAAAGTTTAAAGATTAAAATGATTGTAACAAATAGGAGCATACACGTTCTTTACCCCCTCTTAGTGCATGCAAAGAATATTGAATAATCTTAAGTTTGTTCCTACTTGTGTAGTAGTGCTGAGTAGATTCTAACCTCTCACTTTTAGATTACCCGCTGTGTCCTCTCTATAAAACCTGGTAGGAACCCTTAGATCCAGACTTAATAATGAATTCATAAAAGAATCTAGCATGTCACCCTATAAACATCAATTCTACACCCATCAAAACTTACTCCCAATTTATTTGCACTCTCCTTTGATTTTGGTCGCCATCCTCGAAAGGTTAGTGTGGCATTTACAAGTTGTGTGAAATCATAGCCCTCCTAGATCATTATGTTTTGCAACAGATGTTAACCTCATAAGTGATAAGTTTGCAAAGTAAACTAACAACAGGTGAAAATACCATCACAATTTTGGAATAAAAGAAATTTTCAAACCATTCTAATCTGATATATGATTAAATCTCATCACAAAGAGAATGAGTAAGGAAAACTTCACACTAAACATGAAGAAAACAAACCATTAATCTTAGTTTAAATCAAAGAAAACTCACTAAAAAAGTGTTTACAATAATTAAAGATAATGAAGAACAAATGCTTAGATTTTTCCTATGAAAGAAAGATGAAAATCCCTCCAACAAAGTCTCCTGCTGATCCATGCAAAGTTCTCACAATTCTTTTTAGATATCAATAAAAATCCCTCACCAGTCTCTCCAGAAAAGGTAGAAATCTACTTATCCTACTCATATCTACAACCTTTGGACGTTCTTGGAATTTTCAGGAGTGTTTAATGCCAAAAGGTGTCATCCCAAGTGTTGAAAGATGTTCTTAAACTCCAAAAATCGAGTAAAAACCATTAGAAATGGTTTCTGGTGGCTGGGCACCAATTCGGGCACTAAGGTGTCGATTCAGGTACTTGGGCGATGTTTCGGGTGCCTAGGAACCATTTTTTTTAACATTTCGTTTTGTTTTTGCTCCAAAAAATGCACCAAATTCAAATTTTCTTCCTTGCTCGATCTGGCTCTAAAATGCACCGTTTTTGCTCCATTTTCTCCAAAACTCTATTTCTTGTTCCTGAAGCAAAAAATATACAAAATATCTTTCATTAAAGTGCAATATCATAAAAAATGTACATAAAATAAGCATTAAATGTATACTTAAAATAGGTAATTTTAAGGTGTATCAACCAACACACAATCATTCTGCAAGACAAAGTAGGTTGAATGTTCGTGCCACTCCCAGAGCTCGCCAGTAATATAATTATTTGCACCTGTGTCTAGCTTCCTCTAGATGTCTGCACTCCGCTTTGTCAAAACATGACACACCTGTACTAGGAATAGGCTCACCCGCACCCCAAATGCATAATAAAATTTTAGTAATTTTTTTTTCCTTTAGAGTAGCACTAGCTTAAAAAACACCTCTTGGAATGAGGGTAGAAAGTTTTTATCTATTGGAGGCTTCAGATTCAAAGTGAAACAATTTTTTGAGTGCCTTAAAAGTTCTTCTTCTACTTAACAAACTTCAATGTCATTAAAGAATCAAACTTAAATAAACATTAAGTTAACGTGCCTAGAACTGACCAAGTAGATTACTCTAGGAATCATTTAAAATCCAAATCAAATCAATTAAATTAAATAAAATGCAAATTAAATTAAAACTTAACCCAATCAATATAAAATCAAATTAAAATCACTTGAACCTGAAATATAATCAAATTCAAATAAGTCTCTTTTAAAATAAAATACAATTAAAGAACTTGAAAAATAATCTCTATAGGTTTTCATTGATAATTTGACTGAAATGAAGCTTATTAAACCATGTAGAGCAAGGGTTATCCAAATTCAATAAATATGAAAGTTCAAACATTAAAATAAAATTAATCAAACTTGAATCTTTCTTTATGACTTAATTGAATTGGTTAGCTTGGTACACTCAAATCAACTTGAAAATGAAATTACATTATTTTAACTAATTATTTAGCTTTTAATGACTCACTAAAATGTATCACCTATTCCAATCAGGGTTTAACCCAAATGAAACCAAATCCACCTGAGCCGAAGTTCAACCAAATATTAGTCACTTGTCCCTAAATGCACACAAAATTCAAGTTAAATTGCACATTGAAAACCATTCCACAAGAATATAATTAAGAAACCATTAAATTTTGATAACCACTTTCTTAACAAATAATGTAGTATTAAATTTATTAATATACAAATTTAAGATTTCTTTAATGGCTCTTGGTGAACTAATGCTCAATACATTTCATTATAAACCAATAAATCATATTGATTTAATTTTTTGAATTACTTAAAGATAACCCAATGGACTACCAAAATCCAACCTAAACAGAACAAAAAATATAATGGTTCATCTAAGCTTCAGAAATTATTTAAAGCTCTAACTAAATTCCTCTAAGCAAATTAAATTGATTCCAAGCACAACTAATCTGTTGAACTCCATACATGTAGTCTAAATCTTGCTATAACAAAGTATGGTAAGATTGTTATAAGATTGCTTTAAGATAAAATATGATGCCAGAACCCAAAGTGGCCTTAATCCAGTTAATGGAACTTCATTGGTATCCTAACTTTCTAAACCATCCAAGAATAAGAATTGCAACTCTGCCACTATTTTAGCTAAACAGCACATCAACTATGGATCTATAAATAAACTCAATATAGTGAGGCTAGGTCTTCACTTAAACAAAATTATTCCTTAGCCTCCCATAAGGAACCTAACACCTTCTCCTTATTGGATTAATCATCCAAACATTAGGGACAACGAGAACATCCTGTGTTAGGTTTGGTTACTATCAAGAATCCTTCTAGTCCTCCTCAAGTGCTGGAGGTCAAACAAAAAATCCTCCTCAAGTCCATGCAAATTTCCTTAAACCTACAATTGTTGGAAATCCTTAAATTATTTTGCAATCCTCCTCTCATTGCATTTTTGGGTTTTGTATTTTGGGAAGAAAGACTCAAGGTCAAGATGATCCCATAAGAAGATAAGTGTCTTATCATCTTGATCCTTTCAACAAGAATAAATTTTCACAAATTGAACCTTTGATTATTCAAATCAAATCATTTTTTACATGAATTGTAATTTCTTGGCCTGATGGGGAAGACAAAATCACCACCATTCAATTTAGTTTTAAAAAATAATTGGTTGGGATAGTAATGAGCTGAAATCCCTACACCATGGTACGCACAACTCTGATTTCAGTATCAATAAGAACATGACAAGTAAAAAAGCCAGCTGAGGTGACAGTCTAATCAGCAATCGATAAATAAGAATTTAAATAAAACTTAGAAAATAATGCACCAGCCTATAAAAATTTATAACTAATTCTATAATTATCCAAAAGTTATGAATAAATACTCTCTTAACTCAATAAATTATCCTATGTTCAGTAAAAATAAATTAAGAAATTTAAATAAATATTGAAATTCAATAAAATATTAGTTAACTAATTAAACAATCTCTATTTTTATCAAAATATTCTCAAATATTCTTTAGTTCACTGCTGACCTTCTATAATTTTTTTGGGATAATTTTGATTAAATTGAATAGGATTTAAAACTTTTAATTTAATTTCACTAAAGCTTAATAAAAAATTTAATAAAAGAATTAATTCTAAATGAAAACCTAAAGCACCTTCAAATGACTTTAAAAATGTCTTCAAAAGTTGAACATGGCCTTATATACTATTTTTTAAAGTAATCTTAGATGAGTTGTTATGATATAAGCAAGTATACATGTAGTCATAAATTAATGAGTTGAGTATCATTATCATGAAGATCAAGAATGTATTTTATTAAATTTAATATAATTTTTCATCTTAATTTTATCCAGCTCTTCAAATAAAAGATTTTTAGATTTTTAAGAATAAAGTCAATTATAAAAAACTCCTGCTCTATGATATTTTAAAGTAATTTAAGTAATGGTATACAATAACGTTTTTTTTTTGTTAAGTTGTCAACCAAGAGCAAAATTATCTCATAATCTTCATCAATAGTTAAAAAACCTAATAACAATTTCACCAAAAAAGGATATTCCTATTCTAAACAAGTGCAAGTGATAACTTGTAAGCTATCTCTTTCTAATTACAATTCCCCAATGTCTATATTTGTATGCACTAGAGTAATTGAATGTTTCATCCAAATTTTTCCACTATGCATTATTAAAAATCACACGCTCATACTATAAATTAAGAATTATTTGTTTAAAATAAACTAAGTTAACATAAAAGTGAAACAAAACAACCATGCACATTTTATTCATAAAAATCACACACAATACATAGAAACAAACATAAACCTTGACAAATAAAACTAATTACTAATTCTTCAACATAATTGTGAACATAATTGTGAAAAAAAAAAAAAGAAAATAAAGTGGCAAAACACAAACAAATACACTAGGTGTTAGAAAGATAGCCAAAAATTGATCCTTGAAGATATAATCTAACTTTTATCCTCATTCCTTTTACAATTTTCTTCCTTGGACTCTTTTCTCGCTTTTTTCTTCCCGACAGGCTACACACACTCTCACACACTTCACTCTGTAATTTCCACCCTAGTCTCTTGTAGTCACTACAATACTCTCTCTTAACTTCAACATTTATACCCACACTATAACTGCTCAAAAAATTACCTTACTCTCAAATATGTTCCAAAACTGCTTCAAACTGATTCCATGAAGTTCTAACACTATGAAACTATAAACTAGTGTCATTATGCTAAGTTGATAGGCTTGAAATGCTTAAAAATATAGTGTTGCAGCATTACACTATCTACCTTGAGGCTTTAATTTTTGGGATTTTGATACTGTAATGCTCCCTAAACACTGTAGTGCTCAAATTTTAGCATTACGACAATAATGATTAGCATTGAGGTCCTAAACTCTCACTTTTTTTGCACTGTTATAGTTCTGAAAAATTCTAATTTTTACGGAAAATTTTGGAATGATATTTTAAGCTTTCCTATAAATTTTCTAAAATTTTGAATGTTAATGGAATTTTTAATAGTCTTTTGAATGAAGAATAATTAAAATAATAAAATAATAACAAAAAAATTCAAAAAGGCTCAACAAGCTCTCAAAATTTTATGAAATTCACCTAAAGTCATTTCTGACTTTAAAAATTAATTTCATATATATTTAAAGTATCTTATAATATAGAATATAAACAAAAACTAAACACGTATTTAAAGAATTTAAATAAAAGTAAATAAATCTAAAAATTAAAAAAAATTTACTTTGTTGTATGTTATGAAATATCATTTCATTTTCATATTGATCTTGGCATTCTATCATACTTAAGGTTCCATGAATGATGATTTTACTCATTGGGTTAACTTGTAAGTCTATAACCATTCATAAAATCCTTAAAACAAATTGATACAAAAAACAGAAACAAATTAATTTAAATTTTGTCAAATTTTAATTATTTGAATTCAAACCATCAGAACATAACATTAAACCCTATGTCTAATTGAAATTAAAATACTGAAATCTAGTTCAAACTTAAAATACAACCTAGTTGTTAGTTTTGATTATTTGTTTTGTTGTTTAAACTTACATTAAATACATAACATTAAACTTACTTGTTAGGTCACCGACTTTAGATTCTATATTATGATTATTTGTTTTGTTGTTTAGTTTGTGATGCTTTTAGAATATTCTATGATGTTTATATATATATATATATTGTTTGCATATTAATATATAGTTCATGTGTTGACTATGTTTTGTAGTTATAATAAACCTATGTATTATAGTAAGCATAAATTTACTTTCCTACTATTAAGTTTGCACATGAACCTTAGGTGAGTCTTTTGTTGAGGCCTTCAGATGTTGAAAGATGATCCAAAATTTGAAACAAAGCAAAGAAGCTAATGAACCAAATGAACTAAATTGATCTAGAAAGAACATGGATGCAATCTTGTGGGTCTAGGCCAAGTTATTTAAGGGAAAAACTCAACTATATTTTTCCTTTTCGGGTTTTTTACGATACCCAACCACATTTGCATATAAAAACTTTGTTTTGTAGTTGTTATAATAAACCTATGTATTATAGTAAGCATAGATTTACTTTTCTGCAATCAAGTCTGCATATAAAACTTAGGTGAGTCTTTTGTTGAGGCCTTTGGGTGTTGAAAGATGACCCAAAATTTGAACCAAAGCAAAGAATCTAATGAACCAAATGAACTAAACTAAACTAGAAAGAACATGGATGCAATCTTGTGGGTCAAGGCAAAGTTATTTAAGGGAAGAACTCAACTATATTTTTCCTTTTGGGTTTATTACGATACCCAACCGCTTCTGCCTTTGGTTTATTACTTTTGGGGTTATTTTGCTTATTTAATTGGTATGTTTGTGTAACTGATTTTGATTGCACACTTCACAAACAGATTATTTTCAATATTTCTTTACTTGATTGTGCATTGCTTAGATATTATTTTATGGTAGGCTCTTACGATTATATTTCTTACTCCAACTTGACAATTTTAAAAAAATTAAATCAATACTTACAACAAAATCAATCAAAGGCTTAAAAAATAATTAATAAAATTCATTAAAATTTCTAGAAATCTTTAAACCATTCACATTGGCATTATGATTCTTTCTTTCCCACTTCACCCATTACATATAAAGAGACGTCTCACTAATGAAGATAGCCTCCCTTCATAGGAAAGTTTGCCAAAAATTTTGGTTAGCCTTCAGACTCTAAAATTAAACACATGCACAATGATTACATGCATATAGCCTACAAAATGAATTTATTAAATACGAATTTACAAATTATAAGATAATGCATTAACTAGAGGCATTATAAAACAATTTATAATCAAACAACTTGATTCTAACTCTTGAGTTATAAATCCTACTAATCTCTTCTAATAAATAATAGCCTTACCTATCTTGTGTTTTCTCAAACCAAATTTTATGATTTTCAGACAATTAGGTGAATTTAACTTGTATTCTTTCTAAGTAACTAGAAGTCCAATAGTTTTGAATTTAGATTTCTAAGGCCAACAGTATTGAAATTGTTTTAGACCCAAGTAGAAGTAAATGTTATAAATTTAATAGAAACTGTTATAATAAGTTCGAGAACCTTCTAAGATAATATTTCTCACATTAAATTAGATTCCGAGAGAATTTATTTTGTCAAATTACAAGTCTTCAGTTCTTAGACTTTTTCATAATCTTATATCATTAGAATATAAGTCCTAACATTCTAGTAATATATTCCCAACATTCTAGTAACATATACAACTCGAATAAAAATAAACCTCAACTTTAAAGATATGAAACCCAATATAAAATAATTGGAGTACTACTAACAACCCCTCCTCCTTGGACATGAAAATATAATAGTTTTAGTTTTAATTTTTCCTATTGAAATCCAAAATAACAATCTAAAAAACCAACAGTTGAAACTCACAGGGACTTGAGCTACTCTTTTAATCGAAAAATATTCTTAAGAGATTGCCTCTACTAAGATGTTATTAACTATAAGGACTTGTCTCTGGATAAAACATGTACCCTATATTAAGATAAACTTTTTCTTTCCCAAATTAGGTAAGTGAAAAATTAGATATAATATATATATATATAACTAATACCATAATTTGACATTCACTGACATTCAACTAGGAAAAAGCAGCTGATCCAGTGCGAACAGTTGTTCCTTCAATATGATCAGACACAAAGATGTCCTCAGTTTCACGTTCATTACTTGTGAATGGCGTCATTTCTTGACAGGGGATGTTGATCCCAGCAAAACCAAGTATGACGGCAGCAGCTCCAACTAAATCCAACAGGTGAGGGGCATGGCCGGTGATCGAATCCACAATAGCAGCTATTGGGACCTGAATCGTCAGACCAGCTGTTGCTACTGTAGTTGTAGTCAATAAAATGGCCTTTGCCCACAAATAATCACTGAGAACATTGTCCAACAAACCTGTATGAAAAAATATTTCAAGATCACATCAGTAATGAGGGAACAGATTGCCACTGTAATCAATTTCCATTTGCCATGTTCTAGAGAGTAAAGTTCATGTTTTAGAGAGTAAAAAGCTTGTTGTTGGGAAGAGTGCAATCTATGTACAAGTAAGCCCAGATTTTATTTCATGATAAATTTGCCCACTAAATCAAGGATGCATTACCGAGTGAATCCAAAACTTCAATCAGAGATCAAACGAATAAAAGCAGAAAGATATCGTATTTTGTGTATATCTATAGAGTCAGAAGAAAAAAGTCATCAAAATGAATGAAAACAACATAGTAATTGAGGTAAGTTAATTTATTAGCCCTTTATTTGTATATTTATAAACTTATGAATGTCAGATATAAATGGGAATATGACTCAAAATCAGTTAAATAGAATCAGGAACTATAATAAACTAGGTACTAAAAATGGTTCAAAGGAGACCTAAAATATGTAAAGGAGAGATGAACGAGTTTATGAGAAATTAATCTAGTTAAAAAATATTAGGAGGCATGATCTTAATCAAAAATAAAAACCAAACAAAAAATGAAAAAAAAATTATTGATTGAGTTTTAAATAGAAATTTCTTCTTTGTCGATATAGCTATATGACATAACAAAGTAATTGTGGTGCCTTCTTTTTGTTTGATTTCGTTCCTATTTAGTTTGTGTTCATCAAATCATTCTCCGTAGGTTCACCTGCATAACTAAGTCGTCTGAAACTTTCTGCTTTCACAGAACTTGCCACAAAAGTAATGCACATATGTTATAACATATAAGTGCTGCCCGCTTAAAGAAGCCTACATATTCAAATCCCATCAAGCCCTTACTGATTGAGTTTTAACATAGAAGTAAAATAAAAGAAAAAAAAAACAATTTCACGAACAAAATATATGAAAAAAATAATAATAATGATAATGAGCTATGCTAGTCTCAAAATGGATAACTAACAAATACAAGAAAAAATTGGGAGTGATGCATACCTTTTCCAACAATGAGGCCTAAATGTCTCCATGTCAGCTTATGAAATGGCTCAATCTTGGTGAAATTTAGAAAAAGTGCCAGAGGAAGAAATATAAAGAGATTAAATAAACCGAGATATCCAAGAAACTGGGCCATACTTGCATGACCTTCTCCCTTTTCTTCGTCGGGTAGCTTTTTCCGAATGAGAGTAATGTAAACAGCATAAAGGCCAGCAGAAACAAGTGCAAGTGCATCTCCAAGAAAGGCATTATATGCAATAGCATTTACTCCAACTCTCAAATCAGCTAAGCTCACTATAACGGTCCCTCCCATGCAGAGAAGAACACTGAAAAACTTTAACCATGTAAATATTTCTCCCAAGAATGCAACAGATACCAAATAGGTGAAGAGGCTTGATGTGCTGCTTAAGATAGTGTTTGACTGCACAATAAAAGAAGGAGCATTTACATACATAGCTCACAAGTCATATGTATTTACATATCTCACACAAAAAACTTAGTACTTATACACATACCACTCATATCTTTAATATCGTATCAAAAGTAGCATTATTATCACATTTTAAAAGTGAAATACACCTTTCATGCATGGTTTAAAGCACCAAAAATATGAAAGTTTAGGTGGGAGATATGTAAATACACAAGAATTGTATGCTATGTATGTAAATTTTCCTTGAAAAAAAAAGTGAATGTGATAATGATACTAGATAGGAAACAACTTGAAATGCTTACAGTAACAGTGGTATACTTGAGAGAGAGATTAAAGGTGAGTTGTGCAAAAAACCAAAATGGACAAATCAACAGGCTGACTTTTGCTACTTGAGCATGTGTCCAACGCCTTTGCGAATCCAATTGCTTGCATGCACTACTAATTGGGTTTCCAGAAGAAAACTCACAAGCTTGGTCAGTTAAAATTCTTTCTATATCTTGAATCCTTGCGTCAGTTCCAGACACAATAGCCTCGCTGTGATGACTACCTATGATGATAGGTTCTAGCAAAAGATTTGCATTCTCTGAATAGCAAGATGCTTGCATGGATGGTTCATTGTGTTTTCGGGCTAATAGATTGCAAACTGAACCCTCAATATATCGGGCAATTCCCACAATGGGAATGTAAACCACGAACAAAGAGTTACAAATGTATGTTAATAAGAAAGGAGAAACCCCCTCATCTACAACGGTCTGAACAATATAACTAGCAGCAATCCATATTGATGCAACTGCAACTATATACACAATGCCCAGAGCCCATCTCCGTGAATCTTTGCTAATCTCTTTCAGAACCATAATGATAGATCACACATTCCAATATCTTCAGGATCCCTGCAAAAAGAAATACCCTAGTACTTGCATACTTTTCGAAGGAAATTATTGGCATGGTATTTTCTTGCCACTCAATAACTATTTCAGGGCAAAACATTCAAGAAATGATCCTAAATTAATTGTCAACACAGGAAAGTAATGTTGACATATTTGTCAGGTAGATTACTTTGATGATGCAACCAAAGAAATCAAACAGCCTACGTGGGTTCACTTCAACATGTAATGTCAAACTATTAATGTATAATGACTATTACTTAAGACCGTTAACAAGACCCATAGTGATTGATCACTCATCCATAATCTCACACATCAGATCATGAAGAGTTAGGTTATTATGCATGGTAAAATTAAAAAAAATAAATATTAAAAAAAAGTATTTTGCTTCACTCATTAGGAATTGCTGAAGTTAATAATCAGTCATATAAAGACAAAATGAAAAGTTTTAGGTTTATTGAAAAGGAGGCTATAAAAGAATAATCAAATAGGCATGAAAACAGATAGATTAATTGGATTCAAATCACAGCTAGGAAAAAGAATAAGTTAAAATATGGTTATGCTACAAAGTTTAAAGATAAAAATTTTATTCTACAAAATCAAACCTATATGGCTACCAATGGAATTTTATACTTGCAGTAAGCCTAAAAGTTGCACGTAGAGTAATCAGTGTATACCAGAGAGTACTATTTAAAAAAGACAAAAAGAGTAAACTAAAAATTTGCTTCTAATCATAGACAATTTTTTTGCACATCACAGAAATTAACCAAACTATTTTTAAGAAACTCTGTAGTTCATTACAATAAGCTTTTTATATATAGAATACAACAACAACAAAGCCTTAATCCCACTACGTGGGGTCGGCTACATGAATCATTTTTATCAGTTGCGCCCTATTTAGTGTCATATTTTCATTTCATTCCAACAAATTAAGATCCTATTTTTATACAATAAGCCTAAGTCTTCCTTGATTTACCTATTCCTTTCTTAGCATAAGTCGAATCTAAAATATCTACTCTTTTAATTGGATCAAATATAGAATAAATATAAAAATATTAACATATGAGCTTTATAAAATTTATTTATTTATTTAATGAAAAATCTTAAACCTTAAGTTTCGATGTTTATTCATTAAATCTATTGTAGTCAGTTTTAATTTTCTACAGTAAAATAATTTTTATATTCCATATAAGATATTATTATTATTATAGCTTAATGCATTACAGTTGTGAGTGTTCCGTGGCCTGTTGGTAGAGCAGTCTCTCTAAAGGTCGTCCGTTCCCTCAGGTTACAGGTTTGAATACCCCGTGTGTAGGGTGCAATACTCGAATATTTAACACATCTAGGGATGGTCGGGGCTCGTCTAATAGCCTCCGACCATTAATTTTTTTTAAGAAAAAAAAAACCTTATGCATTACTATTAACTCCATCTCATTTTTATGTTTCCATACTTTGTGTATGTGTGTGTGTGTTATACCTTTGTTTCCTCACAACCAAACCCTCCAAAATACGGGTAAACCCTAAGCCCCCAAATTCTTCCCATCAACTAAAACTAAAAACCTACCACACTACAACTTCCTCAAAACGAAGATGTAGGAGGGCAGGCGCGCAAGCATGGGCACACACACCTGCACTCGCACACATGCACGTGCTAGACAGACACTGACACAGACAGACACACAGACCGACATACACATGCAGGCAAGTATGCACACACGCTCACACATACGAACTTTGTTTAACTAATGATGTCTCATTATTACAACGATTAAAATCCAGGAGCACTTGGGCAAAACCTAAAGAAACGTCTGATCCTTTTTTTACAAACTGAAGTGACTGGGGAATTTTTTACCTATTTCCTGTGTGATTTTTGATTGATCCTTTTCCGGTTGTTAAATTCGTGAACTGGAACATTAACTTGAGAAATTTATAATAGGAACAAATTCCTTCATGATACTATCCAACAATTTAATTGGATTACAGTATACATCAATGCAAGCAAACTTCACATAAGCCCCAACTAACCTCCCCTAGTTTAATTTTATTCTGGAAAGGCAAAGTAAACAAACAACTCAATAACCAAGAACTAATGAAATAGAAGCCGAATGAATCTATATCCAGCGGTGCCTCAATCAGGTAAACGCAATACAATTGGGGCCGAAGAAAAATCGAACAAATGGTAGATAAAATAAATTACAACAACTAGCAAGAAAGCATCAGTGCGATCCAGCGCAGGTACACCCACTCAAATCTGCTAATCCACTCAAAATTGAAATTAAAAGGAGTGAAGAATCCTGCAGAATCCAAGCAAACACACAAGAAAAAGAATAATTGGATTGACGACAAAAAGCCAGATCGATAAAGGTAACTAAGGAATCTTGAAACCCACTGTGAATTCGACAAACAATTAGCCAAACTAATTTCGACAGAAACAAAGTATGCAACAGATGGATGCGGCGACGCGCAGAACATTGAGGAAAAGGAATAGAGAGTTGTTCCTGAGTAGAAGTCGCTCCTCTTATGCAAGGCATCATTAGAAACAATTACACTTACCTCCACAATTTCTTTGTAGAAGTGGCTCCTCTTCAAATTTTTTTTTTTTTTTTAATGTTTCCTTCTCCGTCTTCAGCTGAAGCTTTTTCCACGAATAAGTAACCACCTCCCCGCTCTCAACGAAAAGCCATCAATGCAGGTCCTCCTTTCTGGAGCATTTGAACATAGATTTTACTCCTTTGGTAGGCTCCGCCAAAAATCTTCTCAATAAAATTTCACCGCCCGAACCCCGTATGCCAAGCATAGTGGAAGACCTATGATAGGTTACATCTACATAATCGCCCCCTAGAGTCTGTAGTTGCCCAATTATGTGTTAGAATGCAGTAATTGAAGTTAGAGTGGGCTAACTTGTAAAGTCGCAGGTTTGATGAATTTTTGGGGTCTGATCAATTATGCACTTTTAGACTTGCAAATTTAAGATTGACCATTGAAACAATTGGGAATGAGACAGTTATATCTAGTTTGGCCTTGCCCATTTCCTTCCACGTAGCTAGTTGAGGGTCCATCAGAAGTTGGAGCATGCCCCACGAGAGACCATCACCATGAGATCACATTCATTAATCTAGTCATAGCTGCTGCTCTTGATATAGTTCAATGCTTCGAAGTAGTAAATTTGAGTTAAAGTGAGTTCCTTGACTTTTCTATTACTCGGTTTAGCTTATCAAACACCAAACACATATTCTTTTCTTTCTCGAGTTTGTCAGTTTTTGTTGATACGCTAGCTTCAGCAAGAATTGACACATTGGCTAAATAAATATTGGATGGGTCCTAATATAGTCATTGCACACTATTGAGTTAGAATCGCCATGCTTGTGTAGCGCGGACTAGAAGAACAGACTTGGCTAAATAAATATTGGATGGGTCCTAATATAGTCATTGCACACTATTGAGTTAGAATCGCCATGCTTGTGTAGCGCGGACTAGAAGAACAGACTAGCATCAATTTTTCACTATTGAGATGATGCCCTGATGTAAACCCCATTACCACCTTCCCCGTGGGAAAAACTAAGATATAAATATAATACACACACACACACACACACACACACACACACACACACAATCATTTTCAGGTATAGAATAGCAAAATCCTTGCCAAGAACCTTTCTCGGTTTTAGTTTAGGCACCAGAACAACAAACAAACACACAACCTAATAAATCTTCCTCATTCTTGGTTCATTGACCTCAGTCCCCGAATAGGATTAGGTAAGTCAATCCTTTTGCTTAGTAAACCTAGAAGATATGTGCAGCTATTTGGTATAGTCCTTGCACACTGCAAAAGAACATTTAGAAGCCCAGAGCCTAAAGGTTCACTTCTAAGACAACCAGGTTAGAGCTTAAGGTAGACTTGTGTCTAAGTAGACTTGCAAACTCACATAAAAGAATAGGTTTGGATGAAGATTGACTTCACTTAAGCTGAGTAACTTGAGTTTGTTAAGTTAATTTTATTTTTAAAGTTTTTTTTTTTTAAATTTAATATTGAAGTTTTATTTTTGTTTAATTTGCTTATTAAAATTTGAAAAAGATGGCATTTAAATTTTAAAACTGATTTATTGAAATTTTTAAAACTTTTCTAATTTAATATTTTAAAGTTATTAGATTCTTATTAAGTTAATTTTAAAACTAATTTGAAAATTATTAAAGTTTTTTTTAAGGTTTAGGGATTTTTATTACTTTTTGAAATTAATTAAGATTCTTTAAAATTTGTTAAATTCAATTTTAATATTGGTTAATAAAGCTACTTAAGACTTGCATAATCTAAAATTGGTTCAAAAATTTTAAAAGTTTTTTAAAGGGCTTTAAAGCTTATTTAAGTCCATTTAAGTTTATTAAGGTTTGTTAAATTTTGTTAAAGTTTATCAAAATTTATTAAATATTTTTAAGTTTGATTTATTAAAGTTCATTAAGTCTTAAATTAATTAAAATTTATAATTTTTTTATTATGATCTTATTTAAGGTTAATGTTGATTAATTTTAATTAAAGTTTTACTAAAACATGGGTTAAGTTTTAAAATTTCATCAACCAAAGGGTTTGACCTCAGCAATTGAAAGTCAATATGGTAATATTGGTGCTTGGATTTGAAAAAGGTTGAAGGTACAAATTTGGAGCTGATTCGAAATTGAGCTAAATTGAGTTTAAAGCGGATTCTGATTGATTTGAATTGTTAATGAAGTGATTTAAATTTGAATAAGGATTGGTTTGGATTTGAGTGGAATTGAGCTGAATTAGGTTGAAATAGGTCAAGATTGGACTAGATTAAAGCATATGAGCTTGACTTAGGTTGACATTGAATTGGATTTGAATTGAATCCTAAAATAAATCTAAAAATAAGGCTATAGGTGAACTAATTTAAATTTTGGGAATAATGCCCCTGGTCAAGATGTCAATGACTTTCCATTATTATGGATGCATTAATATCCTTAGATTATTAACAACAAAATAACATGTCTCATTTTTCTTCATAATAATGAATTGTGCTATATCATTCTATTATTAAATGGTTTCGGGTACCTTCATCAACAACTATGACTTACTTCATTTTAGGATACCCTTATGTCTAAGTAGGTAGGTCATTTGTTTTATAGGTCATAGTCTTTAATTTAATTTATTGGGCACTCAATAAACTAACTTAGGATTCTAGACTGTACTATTCTAGGATTTGTGTGAACCTATGTTTTCCTTTATGTTGGCTAATAGAATTCACAGTTTAGAGTTATTCTATGTGGTGGCTGTGAAAAATTAGAGTTGATCGATTTTAATTATTTTCAAGAGTTAATTTCTAAACAAGTGTTTTTTTTTATCCTATGTTTATTAGTTAATGTGACAAATCAAAATTCTTCTAAAGTTAGAAGTTTCAGTATTCCTGGGATATCGGTTGGCGTCAGAAAATCATATTTCTTCTAAGGTTTTGACTTCAATTTTCTATCCCAAGTGTTCTTGTTCCTCATTCTTAAGATTTTGGTACGTGTAGTTAAGACTTATATTCAGGATAATTTAACTTAAACATTCTAATTCTATATTTTTCATTTTTAAGGATTGGTTATATTCTCACTAAAAATATTTTATTTTTAAGGTAAAGAGGATTTTTTGTATAAGTAACTTTTTCATATAAAAAGTGTGAGTAATACATGTTTACTTATATATGAATTATATAAAGTTTGAATGACCCAATAGCTATGTAATCATAAGCCAATGTTACAAAATCACAGTTTTTTGAAAAGAAACATGTTCATTGGAGTAGAAAGTCACGCTATGGAATATATAAGTCTTGTCTTGGTTAAGCAATTGAGAGAGTTTGACAAAACTTATAAGTTATTTTATCCTGAGATCAAAAGAGGTTTTAATAAGTTTTGTAGAAAATAATATCCTTCTTAAGTTGATTTGATTCTTATTTGAAAAGGGTCATTTAAAAAGGTTAAAAGCCTTGAAAAGGTTCTTTGGAAAAGTCAAGTATTAAAAGGAATTTAAATCTTTGAATTTTCAAAATGTTTTTTTAATTTCTAATTCAAAAAAATTGTTCAATTTTGATTTTAAACGAGTTTTAAACTTTGTAAATGGTTTCACATTTTTGAAAAGATTTTTAGTCTCAATTTTGAAAGGAGCATAAGAATAATTTATTTGAAAATGATCTTTAATTTTAATTTTATGAAAAGTTTTTTTAAACTTACATGCTTTGAACTTTTGAAAAGCATTTTAAACTTTTAAAAAGATCTTTTAAACATAAGAGATTTGAACTCTTAAAAATCATTAAAGGTCTCTTTAGAGAGATATCCTTTGAGCTCGAGAATTTCTAAATATCAAAATTAAAATTTTAGAACACATTTTATTAAGGTAGAAAAATATTAATTTATGAGTTACTTTATACTTTAGAAACTGCCATTTTAGAGCACATTTAATTTACTTATATATAAAATATTCTTTTTAACATTTTAGAGCACATTTAATTTACTTATATATAAAATAATTTTTTTAACATTTTTATGATTATCAAACTCTCTCTTACTTTGCCTAAGAAGCTTAATCCTTCCTCCTATAAATTCTTTCATCACACATAATGGTGACTTAAATTCATATCTAATGGAACGTCCTAACCATATATCCTAACTTGCACAAAAGTGAATTCATCCAACTTGCAAGAAGGTAAAAGGCACCATTAAATCATTAGTACTTACATATATTCACATTCTCACATATGTAAAGCGCACACTCATGCAATAACACACATCACATGTTTTCCTTTCTTTTCCCTTTTCTTTTACATATACATACATAAACAACATATTACTTTAGTTTACAAAATAGACATGAATCAACCCACCACACATATGTTCCATTTTACGAGAGGTAGATCCATAGGAGTTATACTTAAATCCTAAGTATATACATTCATACTCACACACTCATAAATGTACTTGTATTTAGACATACAAATACTTATATTTACATAAATTATACTTATACATATATACACATACTATACATAAGTTTGCACACATATGCATACATGCATAACACTCAAAACTTATTTTTTTACCTATTTCATATCCAAACTTCTATATTTATAAAAAAAAGCATTTTATTGAATAAGAATAAAATTACATAACAAACTATATTCCCCTCTCTCTCTCTTTTTCTCCTCAATGGATCTCTCTTGCATTTACTCACAAAAAAATGAGAATAATAGCAGTGTTTTTTTGTTCTTTATCAAGCATAAATCCAAGAAATCTTTGTGCTCTCGTATGCAAATGTCTATAATAGATCCTATTTTCTTCAATTCAAAAGAAAAGTTGCAACCATCGCTATTTGGTGCAACGTGGCGCTACTGCTGCCGAGAGCACAAAGATATTGACTTTCGTGTGAGGAGAAAGTTCAACCAATGCACTTTGGTCATTATTTTTGAATGACAGTAAGTTTATTTTTTTAATAACTGCATTTGTACCTCTGAATTTTATCTTTTGTTGAGCATGAATTGTTTTGAATTATTGTATATTTTTTTGCCTGATTTGTCTAAATAAAATCAATATATATATATATATATACTTAGCACAGTTTTCTTTTTTTTATTCTAATTTTAACTCATTTTAACTTAACTACTGGGTTTAGGTTACTAATTTTTTAATTAGTTAACTAATTTTTCAAGTATTTAATTAATGAATTATTTATTGTATAAGTTAATTAAAATTTTTATGTTTTAATTGAATATTTTAATGAATTGATTAAATGTTTTTTGAGTTTTTTAAACATTTTATTAATCATTTAATTTTATTAATGATTTAATTAATTGTTTATTTATTTATCATTTGCATTTGTTAATTAATTATTTAACAAATTAATTAAATATTTAAATAATTTAATTTATGGTTTGGTGACTTAAGTAATTATTGAAATTATCAATGAGAGTTTCATGAATTAATAAGTTTAATTGGTTAGTTGAATATTTATTAATTTAATTATTTAATATATTATTTAATTTTTTTGAATTACTGAACTATTTCATTAATTAATTTTTTATGAAATTAAAATTTTTTTTAAATGTTGAATTGAAGTTTTTTATTTATGAGTTTACTAAATTTTTTATGGATTTATTGAAAGTTTTAATAATTAAATTAATTCATTAATTAATATTTTGATAAAAGCATTTAATGTTTTATTTTATTTTCATTTTTTAATGATTTTTTAAAATAATTTAATGTGATTAATTGTATTATTATTAACTTACTTAAATTTTTAAAGTTTTAATTAAACTTTTATTATTTTAATATTTAAGTAACATGCTAATTAAGTGGATTTATTATCTAATTAATTGATTATGAGTTAATTATATTAATTTAAGTTCCATCGAAGTTATTCCCATGATTATGAGTTAATTATATTAATTTAAGTTCCATCAAAGTTATTCCCGATTTAATTAAGAAAGTTATTTCTAATTAATTGATTATGAGTTAATTATATTAATTTAAGTTCCATCGAAGTTATTCCCAATTTAATTAAGTGATTTATGAATTAATTATGTTAATTAGGTATTTAATTTGAAAGTTCATACATTAATTAATTGATTATTAATCTTAATTAAGGTGTTTTAGTCTTGATTTAAGGGTAATTAGGAGGGTTTAGGCTGAGTTTAATATGATTAAGGGAAGATTAAACTCATTTTAATTTGATTAAGGTGTTGTAGGCTTGATTTGATGTAGTTAATGAATTTAAAATAAGTTCTAATGTTAATTAGTGTTCCTAGGTTCGGCCAAAAGGGAAACTCATGGTTTGGTTCTTAGTTTGCTTAGTTGTACCCTCCAATCATTCATTTCACATAGGATTAAGGTTAATCACTAGCTTTTTGATGAAAATGAAGTAAAATCCTTTTTTTTTTTTTGAAAATCTACATGGTTTTTTATCAGTTTCAATTTTAACTTTTTTTGTTTTGGCAAAGGAATAAAAGAATTTGCTAATTATATAACATTACACCATATCAACTTAGTATCATGAGATTAAAGCAAAAGAGCTATGATTCTATCATGGAAAATGTAACAATTATCACATAAAGCACATTGAAATGAAAAAAGCTAAAGTTAGACCATAAAACTTAAATGAATAACTCATGATATTAAGATAAAACAAGCACATTACAAAAGTCTTATGGGTTAAATAGGTAATTTGAGGAATTTTGAAAAAGGCATGATAAAATTTTAAAATTTACACATGAAACCAATGAATACATAAAGAGACTTTGAAGTTAATGGAAAATTTTAGTAAATAAAAATAAAACATGGAAGAAACATGGACAATTTAGAAAACACATAATGAAATTCAAAAGTTCTATGCTAACACATAAAATACATGGATAGATATGAACATTGGATGAAATAAATTCAAATAAGCAAGTTAGGAATTAGACCTTGGCTTTCTTTAGGATGTGGATAGGCTCTCAATTGTTGTGCATTGAACCGAAGGAAGAAAAATGGGGTTTCGGATTGCACTTGGTAGAAAAGAGGGAGTGGGGGGGATTTTATAAACTTAACTAACGTAAACATATTAGTAACGAGATTTGAGGATGAATTTTTGAAAATGAATCAAGCAATTGCAATAATATTTGAAAAATATCAAATCTCATAAGTGTAAACAAATGAAAAAATTTTAAAATACCCTCAATCTTTTTATTTAAATTTGGGACTGATATTGATAATTTTATTTTGTTTTATTTTTAAATGTAAAAATAATAAAAATAAGTTGAAAAAAATATTTAAGAAATAAATTTACATGAGAACGCTTACAATCATTTTATTATCAATAATATACTTATTTTATTAAATCTTATAACAAGAAAATTGGTTAATATTTTTTAAACCCAATATATTTAAAAATTATGAATTTATTTAAGTTATATACCACACATACATTTATTTAAAGTTTTATTTAATAATTATATTTTTTAAAATGTATAAAAAATGCATTTAATTCAGTAAAAAAGGGTGAGTTAAGAATCCAAGATAAATTATAACTACAAATGTAAAATAATTTAAATAAAATATGATTAAAAACTTATTTAAAATTAAATTATTTTTATACTATCTAAAAAAGATTACAAACTAATTAAGAAATCAAATAAATAAAAATAATTCCATTTAAAATTCATGTCAAATTCGTTAAGATATTTGATTAAAGCTCGATAATAAAATAAGACCTATTATAAATTAAAACCAAAAAAATGTAATATAATTTAAATAAAATAATTTGAAAAAATTAGTTTAAAATTAAAATAGTTTTATATTATAAATAAAAAATAATTGAATTTGCTCAAATTTCGCAAAGAAAAAGTGGCATTTTTATTTAATGCAAATAGACTTTAGAATAAACCAAAATGCTTCACAAAATGTCAAGCATTTTGCTCCATGTCCCCTTTCTTAGTTTGGTGGCCGCCGCCTTTTTCTTGGATTATTTTTTTGAGAAGGCTATGATCAGTCACATGACTTTATGACTTCTCCTAGATGGCTTCTATTCTAATATGCTTTTCTAAATATGCGAGTTTGGTCTAATGTGCTATTGGCAACCAAGATCCTTTGTTATTTGGGTGTACTACCTTCTTCGGATGGCTGATTATTCATCTATTTATGTTTACTTTGAGCCTAGTGCATTTTGTAAGGGATATTTATATGCATACCATACAATTATATTGTATTTATATATCTAATGTTTAAACTTTATTGAATCTTTTGCTATGCATGTCAAATTAAGTTCTTTGATATGTTCTTTCCTACTCTCTGAGAATTCTGATTTTTTTTTTAAAAAAAATTAAGAGCTACAACCATGTTAAAATTAAAAGGAAGTTACATAAAAAATTATAAGAGTTGCCCATTTTTTTACATACCCACAGTAAAATGGACAAAGAAAATAATGGGTGGAAAATTTTTAACTGGTAACAAGGCACTAACAACCACTGCAACATTTCAATTTCTATTACCTTTGAAACATTAGGTATCATTTTATGTCCAAGTTCACATCTCTGACTCTGTTTGATTACCTTATCCTCATTTTTTTCTTAGATTGTGTTGTGGTTTAAGATTTTAAAGTACCTTCTCAACTAGAAGGATGAGTTATCTTGTA
Source organism: Phalaenopsis equestris (assembly GCF_001263595.1). Taxonomy (NCBI): domain Eukaryota; kingdom Viridiplantae; phylum Streptophyta; class Magnoliopsida; order Asparagales; family Orchidaceae; genus Phalaenopsis; species Phalaenopsis equestris. The sequence goes on along the minus strand of NW_018252149.1, from coordinate 42,713 downwards.
GAATCCACTATAATGCCATAATTGGAATGAAAACCTACTCGTCAATATCTTTTAGATTTCATCATTTCCAAAGAGGTTATATATGGATGCATTAACAACATTGATAGATCCTTTAATAAGTCTTCACTAGATACGAGTCTGTAGTTCACTATGGTCTCAATATCATGTTATTTTTTGAGATAGATGAAATTTTTGAAATTTAGAATTGAAATGATGCAACAATTGTTATTTTATTATAGACAATTAATATTTCCATTCAATGTTATTTGTCCACAATTTCTTGAGCTTAAGAGGTAAAGAGAGTGATTCCTACAAATTTTTACAGTCTTTCGAGGAAGAGATCAGTTAAGCACCTAATTATTTTTATATCCATTATTTGTTCTCTTATTTTATATAAGTCTTTTGGTATATATGGATTGTTGGATGTTTGATCCGCCCACAACGTGCCTATGTCATAATGATATAAGTCTTAGTATGCTCATCAGAGGCTTGATCCACTCCTTGGTAGACTCATTAAGTCCTTAAATTTAAATATTCTTACACACTGGGGTTTCATACGCAAGTATACGTATCATTTCAGTAATACAAGTTTCTAATTGAGTTCAGATATCGATCTCACAAGGATGGTTTTAATGGTTATAATCGGATGAGTTCTAGTCTACTACGGTAAGGGACATAGTTTGGAATGTAATTTAAAGCGGTCTTTCTAACAATTACTCCTAAATTACTATAGCCCTGATTCTTGATTGGAAGCGACACCAAAGGCCTCTGTCATTCTATCTGATAGAGAGGGAGGGCAGAGGCCTTTGGGTTTCTCATGTTATCAAATAGTTGAACAATGAAAATATATGACAAGTGTCTGATTGAATTGATTAGGTCGTAGGAACAAGGTTTAAATCTCTCGGTATAGCCCTTTTTTTCCCTTAGACATCTTCTCTCCCTCTGATTTCACTTTGTCCTCGGAGGAGGGCTACGGTGCACAAAATCTAAAGGCTGCCCCGAACCTTTCCATTTGGGGACCTCATCTAAATGTTTCAAAATGTTGATGGAGACATTTGAAAACTAATCAACTCAGACTAAAAGACGCAAGGTAAATATGGATTAACAAAAGAGTCAATCAAGCCTATTTGTAAGAATCATGGGCATCAAACTCTAGGAAGTTCAATTATTAAAGCACTGATTACAATATAAATGATATCTATTTCTGAGTATAATTCTTTTTCTTATCACAACTATCGCTTTCAGGAAATAAGAAAATCGGTAAAGGAATATTTGTACTTTCTGAGTGCATCGACATGAATCTCAAGGAGACCTAAAAGTCTAGAAGATCGAAAAGTACAACTAAAGAGGGCAATAGCATAATTCTTGAATATCTAGAAGGCCCCCCTCATTAAGGAAAGAGCTATCTTATTGTTCTGCCGGAAGAAACTCCTCATCCAGTAATCAATTGTTGAAAACATTATGATCAAGCCAATTATTCTGAACCATAGACCACCAAAGCTGAACAATAACCCCGATTTAGGACAATCAGATGACAAGGTCTTAACTTAACAAAGTCAAAGGTAGCCAAGCCATAAACCTATACATGTAAAATGCCTAAAATATCGTGTAACTCCCCCAATAAAGCAACAATAAGGACGTAACTTCACATATTATATCCCCTCCTCTATAAATAGGGGAATCGTTTTATTAGAAATAGTTAATTAACAAAACTCGTTACTTTTTATTATTGTCCATCTCCCTCCCTCCCTCCCGCTTTACATTTTATTTCTTAAGTGTGATTCACAGTTATGCCAGGAATTAACAACAATGCATAATTCACTAAACCAGAATAACTTTCATCCATTCTAACAAAAAAAAAAAAGTGCAAAATATTATATTTATTCCCTTAAATTATCCGCCCAAATAAAAAATATATACTTCAACTCAAACAAGAAAAAATAAAAGTTAAGAAAACCCCTACAAAATGAATAAGTTTTCCATCCCGTTCAAACCGTTACCATTCCAATTTTTGCCGGAACAATTCTCTCCTCGTAACGTCCATCACGAAAAAACACATCCAATCTCCTTCTCCCCTTCCACCCTTCCCACCAACCCAAAAAATGTAAAATAAATAAAACTACCCTACTTCCGCCATGGACCTCTTCTTCGAGGCCGGCGATGGCCGGTGCTTCAAAGAAGAAATCTGGTTCTTCTCAACCGTTCTCGAAATAAAACAAAAGCTACATAAACGATACGGCTTCCCAATCTCCCACCAAACTCTCCTCTTCAACGGCAAAATCATGGAAGACAAACGCGACATTGAATACTACAACATCATTCAAGGCTCTCGCATTCTCCTCCGTCTCCCGCCTGAGCCCAAGCCGGCGGCCAAAGCCGATCAGCCCGAAACGTCCACGAGCGGCGGCGGGAGAAGGACGACGGTGACGGTACTCGTGCCGACGGAAACGTTTGGGACAATGAGGGTGGCGATGGAGGTGAACTTGGCGGACAATGTGAGCGAGCTAAAGAAGGAATTGTGGAGAATGAGACACCAGATTTATGGCTTTTGTTTGCCGGTGGAAGGATTCTTCTTCATTTTTAAGCAAAATGTGATGGAGGAAGACAGAAGTTTCAGGTGGCATGGCGTGAAGACAGATGATGTTATTGAGATTTTTAATGGAAGTGTTGCGGATTCATAGTAGGTTGTTAGTTTTAAAAATTAGCAGAATGGATCTTAGCATTCTTAGTTATAATAAATTAAGTCATTTTTATCGCGTAATGTGTTATCTATTCAGTGATGTATAGGAAAGCATGTGGTCCAGATGCATGAATGCAAGCTGCTTCTTTACTGGCTGGTAAGATTATTGTACTATAATTAATGGGGGTATGGATCGATTTGGCTACGTTTTGTTAATTCATTTGAATTATCTTTTTGGTAGTTTTGATCAAGGTTGTGATTTGTTTGGTTGTTTTTGTAAGATTAAGTTTGATGTAGATTTTGCGACAGGAAATATGGGAGTGATTTGATGTAGATATATGTTATGTACATCGCATGGTTGTCTAGATAAGATGTTATCCAAAGTTATATTGTGTGTCAAGTGCAGTTTGTTTGGTTTATTCAAATTTTTATCTGGAAAACCTAAAATTATTAAGGAAGATGAAAAACTATCAAGTTGTTTTTTTCAAGTGCATTTTATTTAAATTTTTCAATATTAAATAGCTTAATTAATATGTTGATGTTTAAAGTATAATATAAAGACCATCCATCAAATTATTTCTTGAACATATTATTGAATCCAATAACTAAAAATGTTTAATTAGTGGCAAAACTCTTAAGAAGGGAAGAGAGTCAAAGCTTATCTTTTAAGTTGAGAGGGAAAATGTATAACTACGAAGTAATGAATCATAACATAAAAAACAGGGTTCATAGAAGTCAACTGAAAATTTTTGTAAAAATTTTACAATAGAATCAGCATAGAAATTTAATTCATTCAGAGAAAAACAATTTTAAACTATTACAATTGTTAGATTTTGTTATGAAGATCTTTCAATTGTAAATTTGTAATACAAATGATAAGAAAGTTACACTCATACAAAAATATAAGAGTGATTTCTAAAATAAAATCATGAAAAGAAAATCCAAATCATACTTAAAAGAAAAAAAATATTTTGTACTATACATGGAAATTAATCTTAATAACAATTTTACGTAGGTGCAAGATGTGCGAAAACATGTATATTACTTTCTATTGTCGAAGTAGAAAATTTTCTTAATTTCTTATATATTTCTTCGCTTATAATTAAATTGATTGAGATATTGCCAACTTTAATCTAATAACATCACAATTTATCTTTGTGTGACATCATAGAGAATTCTCATCTTATGAGTGCTTCCATATGAGCACACTTAATTTTGCAGTTGTTAATAAAATTCTACTCATTATGTCAAAAATACTTCAATGTTTAAGAGTTCACTTTTATTTGATTTGGGAGATCTAATCTAGCCAATTAAATAACAACACCCTCATGAACATCCTTATATCTAGCATAGAATTATCCACCAAGTAGGTATATCAAATTCTTGAGATGACCGCTATAGGTTCCAATGATCGCTCCCATCTTATATCTGAACCTCTCTGTTTAAAGGTGATTGAACAGACTGTCCTGAAGTCTGAAAGAGTTGACCGTACTTACATAGGAAAGAAATGGGTGAAGTATGTCAATGGAAGAAGAGTAATCTGGTCCATAAGGGAAATGGACACATTACTGATGTATGAAGATAGGATTCACTGATTTAAATGGAGAGAGAAACTAGTCCCAAGCAGAGTTGCTAAAAGCTGTCGGTCGCCAAATTAGAAGTTGTTGAATGGATATTCTGATACTCAGTTTAATTTAATTTATATATATATAATTTGGGAAAAGTTGTATTTTAGATTTTGAAAATATAAGACCAGATCGATCTCATATCCTTAGTAGTTTAAATAAATGAGTCTAATACCGTAAGCAATGCATCTATCCCAAAGGGTAGACACACTACTTACTGGTAAGACTCGATTAAATAAACTAAAGAATTTATGACATCTGTTTAAGTCTGCGAAAAATTATTTGTTTTATGTTGACCGATAAGTTCTCCTATTTAATACAAAAAAATTAAATAAGGTCTATATTAAGCTGGGTTCCTAAAAGTTTCCTATAAGGGCAAGCTTTATAATTAATTACATCTTAGATAACTGAAGTCACCTAAGAAAACTCTCGAGAAAATTCAAGGGATATTGTCTTCAAGAATTTCAAAGGATAGGGTTTTTCAAAAGATTGGACAAAGAAGTGTGAAATGGGAATTACTCAAATTTGAAACAATTTATTTTGGAATCTAAAGGAAGAAGAGCAAGGGGATGTCATGGATCCTGAGGAGAACCTCAGTGACTTCCCAAACTTTCCTATGATTTGACTCTAATTTTGAAGAGAATTATTGAATATTTCATTCTGTCAATTTTTATTAATTAGGGCTTACATTCCTGCGAGATGATTTGCACAAAAAACTTAGAAGATATGAGGATTTAGGTCGTGACAAACGATAACTTTAGAATCCTAGGTTGAGTTAGGCTTAAATTGCAAACATAATTGTGCAAAGGCCTAAAGAAAGAGTTGAGGATTCATGTCGCACTAGGCAAAAAACCTCGAAATCCTACGGCTTATTGTTTAATTCTAAGGAAAGATGCGTTGTTGCAGGTCCACTTGCTGTTGTAGATCGCTGTTGTAGAAGGCTGCCCACAAAGTTAGCTCCAGACTCCTCGGTAAAGTAACAATTCTAAAGTCTAAGGTTCAAAAGTTTAAATGATAAGTTTAAATTCAATTATTATGGGGGGGAGTTAAAGTTGATTAGAGCAACACCAGTTATGAGCCAATGGTTCCCTCATTTCGGCACCACTATTTTCTTCAGATTCACTTAGTTCAAATGAATTTACCCAACTCAACTCAATGAGTTCTATACTTTCATTTAGATTGTGGGAAATCTCATTATCAACCGTAGGTTACCTCCTCCGAGGGATTCTCAATCATCTGCTAGGGACGTTTTAAATTAGTTGCAATTTTTATATTTTTGTTATGTTGGTGATTAAATTTTGAGTTGTCTTATATTTTGACTATTGTGGTGGTGGATTTTATCTTATTTTGATTTATAAATTTAGTTTTGGTTTCATTTTTATGATTGAGAGTGATTGTTGTTTCAGTTTTGACATGCAGAGTGACCTTGTTGTTTAACATGCATGTTTATAAGAAGAAAGGAAAATAAAAGCAAATTAAAGAAATGAAAATAAAAGCAAATTATAATGCAATAACTTAAAAGCACACCTGCAATTCTTCTCGTTCCTCCACCTGAAATATCAATACTTGCAATGTATATATATTCATATATATATATATATATGCATGAACTAAAACATGGTTGTAGAGAGTACAAGTTTGAAGTGAGTCTATCAGACCCTATGTCATACCTTGGTGGGTGCAATTTGTCCATCTGTGAGAATGATTCCATCAAGCAAATCATAATATTTCCAAGTGTACTCCGAGATTGCCAAAGGATCATGAAAAGGTCCTGGGTAATACCCTATACATTTCACAGTCCCTCAAATCGTATCGAGTTCATTTTGGTCTTATTATGTTGCTATGTGGTTCACCAAATTCATACCCTTATGCTCAACGAACCTTGATGTTTTGATTATCCTTTTAAGTGGGGTAGCTATCATTTGATATTTCACTTGCGAAATCTATGGGTAAAGGCCCTTAGGGGCAATTTGGCTTAATTAAGAAACTTAGTCGGTTTAATCTTTAAAGATAGGCTTGTAGTATTTTTAAAAAAATGATTGGAATTAATTATAGGACATTTTCTAAACCTCATTAGATAAGATTTTGATTAAACCTAATTCACTATTAAGCCCTTAAAACTTAATGGGTATATTTGTAATTTTAGAAAATTTTAATTATGTATGCTTTTAATCCTTATCAGAAATCATAAATTATTCCGAAGCGATTTTCCTTAACTATTACTATAAATTAGTGGGTTATGATCTTCCAAATTCA
>NW_018252149.1:20357-36065 GCF_001263595.1 Phalaenopsis equestris | reverse complement strand
ACCAAAGTGATAATGATGCCAAAGTGATTGGTTGCTACCATTTATCCCTTCTATATTTCAATCATCTAGACATGTCAATTAAGATCATTTATTACCTATTTACCCTTTGATTAGGCCTAAATATTAATTCTAAGCTTAAATCCAAAACTTATCATTTTGCCATTAAGGCTTTAACACCTTATAATTCATTAAATCAAACAAATGAATTTACAATTTTTTATACCACCCCACTTATGGGTTAATTAAAACATCAAAGGAGAAAATATGATTTTTATAAATTTATTTAATTTTGTATATTATTTTAATGCAAAAAATAAAAATTTTTAAAGAAAATTTAATAACTCAACCAAAACAAAACTCCTGTCCTTAAGAAAACTATTGAAGGTTTACCAAGGTCAGAGGACCACCTCGACCAATTTTTATGATTTGTTAAGATTTAATTTAGAATTTCATATTTTTGTGATTTATATTTTATTTATTGGAATTGTTGATTGAGTTATTTTAATGGAAAATTAGAGAAAATAAATTTTAACCTTTAAAAAATTAATTTAAGTCTTAAAAAATCAATATCTTCACTTAGAAAATTAGGAAAATTATTTTAATTGCTCCCATGAGATTAGGATGCTAAATGTAAAATTTTGGTGAATTTTAATAATTTTGTGATGTTTAAAATTTTTAATTATTTTTTAATTATTTAAATAGTTAAAAATAGCTTAACAAAATGAAAATTTAACTTTAATTCTATTTTTATTTTTCTTAGATTCCTCTTACCATGGAAAACTCTAGAAACAAATTTGGTGATTTTTTGAATTATATTTGAATTATCTTAATTATTTTAATGTAAAAAAATGAAATTTCACTTAATTAATTCATATTAGTGGTCAACTTAATTCCAATTAAGTTGAAATTTTTATGAGAACTTTCTCTGATAATAAATTATAGTCAAGAATAGCTTTTGTGCCATTTACTTTTATATTTTATCCAATTTAATTATATTTCATTTTTAGGGTTTAATGGCAATTAGAGCTATTTTTAATGAGTTGAACCAAATTTCTATTTTTCTTAGAGTCAGTGAACCTACCAAAATAAATTTTATATTTTTTTGATTAATATTTTAATTATTATAATTATTTTACAAAAATAGACATGATATACTTGAAAAATAGAGATCTCTGCCTAGAGATTTCCCTTGACCTTGAAAGAAGCAGAAAAGATCCCTCATGATAGAGAGAACCAAAGCCCTAAGAATCAAGTTATGGTGAAATGTCCATGCAAATGGAGAATACAAATAAGAAATATAATATTTAATTAGTTAAAAAGCACATATGCATTAAAAAGACATTAAACCATTTCCATATTATTCTCCTCTATTCACTAAATATGAGGGTATTTTTCTTTTATTTCTATGATTTTTCTACACCAAGATATGGATTTTCTATGCTATGGAATTTAATTAATTCAAAAAATCCCTATTTTTCTATTTAAACCATGCTGCGCCACACAATCCTTAGCATCTCCGAAGCCTCCAGGCGGCGTCTTTTAGTTCGGCTCTACTGTATGAGTCAGCGCTGACTCGGCCCATTGTTCACGCACCAAGAGCTTTTTCGACGTGATGTCGTCTGTCTGTCAGATACACGCACAATCCAATGGCTCCTGGTCTTCGTCCCCAAGTCCTTTAGCTCGTAAACCGTTCATGCACCAAGTTTCTTTTTATAGACCCATCTAGATTAGGCAAACACATCTATAAAATTAATCAAGTTCTAAATCAAGTCTATAAGCATGGAGAATTAAAATAGGCTCGGTTTGAGGGGAGAATTCAATACTTTTTCCTAAGAGGTGTAGCCTCTATTGGGTGCTTCCGGAAGCTTGAGCTGAGGCTAGGAAACTACTAGATGAAGCCTTGGACTGTGGTGAATTGCCTTGGCATGAAATCGATTGAGGCCGATTTGGGGTGTTGGTCAATATTTATGGTAGGGTGGTCTGGTGATAGGGCTTTCACTGGGTAACTTCTTCTTTGGCTCTAAGAATGGTGTGGGTGAAGTTAATTTGGATTTGGTAGAGTTTGGAGAGGTCTTCTGTTTTGTGCTCAAACTATGGTTGAGAAATTGGCTCTGATTAATGGAGGACAGACTTTGGAAGGGGCTGGGTTGAGTATATGAAGACTAGAGGAGGCTTTGGAATCAATTGGGAAGAGTCTCCACAAGGTAATTGTGCATCTCCCCATTGGTCATGGAGGAGTGGGGTTTAAACAGAGGAGATTGTGGTGGTTGTCATGGCTGACCAATGGGTGGAGAGTGGTGCTTAGGTGGAGGGAAGAATTGCCCAAGTGTCCAATTGGGTTGGGACACATCAGGTGGGTTCAATTTTGAGTTTTCTGTAGTTGGGCTCTCTCAGCCATAGGGTTTTCAGGTAGCCAGGTTGGTCGGCTAGCCACGGTAAGGTCACCATCTGGTCTAGGGAAATCAGGGCTTAGGTTTGGTGCAATAAATTTGGGGTTGACATGTGTAAAGGTATTGAATTGAAATAGGATGGGGTAAAGGTCATTTTGGGTAAATTTGGATTAGGGTTGGGCTCATCCACCAAGGAAGTTTTGGGCGCTGAGGAAAATTAGGTGGTTCAGTTGGGTTAGCATGGTGAAGTCCCCATCCAAGTGGATTAGGGCTAATGGTGTGCTGAAGTGAGTTATGGGAGTGTTTAATCATGTGTGAGGGGACCACTAAATAGGTTCCTCCTTTTGCCCAAGATAGCATGGTGACATGAGCATGACTCACATGGCTTGCATGTGGCTTGGAGATGGCTTCATGGGTTGTCCTTGGCTTGGTCAATTTGCATGAGAAGGGACTTTTAGATTTTATGAGGTATTTTGATGGTGTTTGTCATGAGGCTTGATTTGGAATGATTTGATTTTAAAATTAAAACTTAGGGGGTGATTTAAATGAAATGGATGATGAGAGAAAAATTGTCACGTGGGCTTTTGATTGAATTTTGGGCTTGATTTTGGGTTGGATTTGAATTAAAATTTGGGTCAATTGAATGTTTAATTTGGTGTAGGGAGATTTCATGAAGATTTTGTAGAAGATTTCAAGTGGTTTTGAATTGAATTGGAAGACAAATTTGGTGGAATTTGGACATAGTACTTGGGTTTGGTTTAAGCTAGAGCTTGGCCATGGCCCAATTTATGGTTCAATTTGCTGTGGGCTATTGTTATGAATTATTTTGAAAAATTGAGTGGAAATTTTGGGGTTATGAATTTCAATTTAGTGACATTTGGGGATATGACCAATTTGGGGCAAAATTAGGGCTTTTTGATTTGGATGAAATTGAGATTGTAAGTGGGTCAAATTGGGTTTGTATTTGGTTTCAATTGGTATTATATATGTTGAATTTTGGTTTAAAATTGAAATTGGGCAAGATTGGGGTCAATTTTTTTGACATTGTAGCTAATTTGGGGAAATTGGGCCGTTAAGGGCAATTTGGGGCTTTTGGTCAAAATGGGTCAATTTGGCCAAATTGGGTCCATAAGAGTGGCTCAAATTGGTTTTTTAGAAAATTGGAATGATTTTGGAATTTTCAAGAATTTTTGAAAATTTTGGGTCATGAGGGGCATTTTTGTAATTTTGGGAGTATTCTGGAAATTTTGGAATTTTGGTCAATTTGGGTAGGGGAGCACTTTGAAATGATTTTTGGAGAAAATTGGGTAATTTGGGAATTTTGGCAAAAATTAGGGTTGTAGGGGTATTTTGGTAATTTTGATGAAAGTTTGGGCTAGAGTGGGTAGGTAAGCCATGAAGCCATTTCCAAGTCATGAGAAACATAGGAGGATTGATTTTGGATGTTCAATATTCTTGTCCTAACCCTCTTAGCCAAGGGATAGGTGTTTGGGTCCACCCATATGAGCTTTCCAAGCAAATCAAGTGCAAGTGGTCTTAGGGTTTGGGGTGTGCAAAAAAGTGTAGTGTGTGCAAGCTAGCCTAACCAAGACCAGACCACTCAGGGTCAATCCTAAGGCTTGACCATCCTATGGGGACTTTTCTTCAGCTTCCTTATACTTAGCCTCATCCTCCTAAGTGCTAGAAGTTAGACTTTAAGCATATGAAACTCCAAGAGAAGCAAAGAAGAGTTTAGAATTTCTAATGGTGAGGCTTTTCTACTCCTCTAAGAATAGTCAATAGTAAATTCTTAAGGCTAGACCCTAGGCTACTAAAGAGGAAAAACTAGACCTCAACCAAAAGTGAGGTCAACAATGTTTAAGAATTTAGTTTAATTCTCTAAATGAATTCACAATTCACCCACTTAAATAACAAAATTCATTGTCAGTAACTATACTTATAACCTAAAAACATCCATTATGTAAATATTATTATAGAACTTATAAGTTGGGCTTTTATTCTTTTTCTTCAAGGGATTTATTTTAGATACTTAACCTAGGTTCTTGGATATTCAATATATTTTTATTTTTATCAATTTTAGCATTCACTTATTACACTTCGTAGATTTTTTTAGCCATATTAATTGTTTCATAATAATGTTGATTAAGTATATAAAATATAAATTCATATATATAGTAGGAACATAATTTAGTAAATCTTTTTTTAATATTGACATGTTGAGCTGATACTTCTATAAATTGGAAAATCTTTTGAAAGGCATTGACTATTCATCATTTAGTGCATATATATTTTTTAGAGTGTTGAAGTTATGAATGCAAGGATGTCTGTATGTGTGTACATACATACATACATACATACAAACCTACATATGTAAGTACCTATCTTCATACATACATATATTATATAAATGAGGATGTTAATTTTATATAGACATGGATAGCTTGTATTTTTTATAGGAATATGATTATTATCATCAACACTATACACACTTAAAATACCACAACAAAAAATTTTGATAACACAACACTTTTTAACGATAATTTTAGAATATCATCTAAAAACTAAATAGAGTGGTAGTGGAAACACAACCAAAGGTAATAGTCTTAGCATCTTATTAGTCCCCTAAATCTGCCTCTCTTTCTCTATGACTAATCTTATCAGCCCTTTGCTTATGATTGAGGTTTAGTACCTTAGTCAATATTCATCACCTTGATTGCTAAGCAAACAATTGCATTAATCTATTGTCTCACCCTTGGCCGTACTGGCTACCCAACATTCTTCGAATTACTGCAACTACTGTCGATGATTCAATCATTCTAATCTCTCTTAATCTAGTTAGATCTTCCCATTGATGTCAAAAACATGTGTTGATTTTTTTTTATCATATTGCCAAATGTTTCTATGTTAGATGTATGAGTGAATCTTTACAAGTGTAGATTTTCATTTTATCCAGATGCAACAAGGTATAGATAGAGTGACAAGCATGAAGATAGAAAACAAACATAGAGCTAAGAGAAATTAATTTAAGATTAGTTCAACAGTTGATGTCAATGAGTTTCTAATGGGTTACCTTATGTAATCATATTATTATGCTTAAATATTATTATTAGAATGTCATATGCAAATTTTATTCAAGGAAATTAGTTATAATAGACTTTTTATTAGAAATTGATTGGAGTGTATGACCCGACTTGCAATTGCATAGATATTTATACTCCAAAAGATGATAAAAAATTTGGCCCAAATTATATTTAGTGGCTAGTGTGAATAAATAAAATGGTTTAGAAAAGAAATAATAAGCCTTCACACTTGGGTTACTAGGCAAGTATATGTGTCGTTTCAAGTAATACAATACTTTATTTAAAAATCCCAATATTGAACCCACAAGGAAGCTGTAACATTTTAATAATGGCGTAGAAAAATTCTTGTCTAAATTGCAGATAAAAAATGATAGGAAAATTGTGTCAAAAATTTTTTAAAGGATTAAAACTAAATTTATGTGAAATTTAAATTTTAGCATAAAGTAAGAACAAAGTTTAAAAGACAAATAAAGTTTAAAAGAGTTCGAATATTAAGATAAGATCTTTCCACTTACAAAGAGATCTTAATCAGTATAGGAATTTAATAATTAAAAATATAAAATGTTGTATTATGATAAATAGGAGCATACATATTCTTTACCCTCACTCGATTCTAGCAAAGAACATTAGCTAACCTTAAGTTTGTTTCAGCTTGTGTAGTAGCGCTGAGTAGATTCTGGCCTCTCACTTCTAGATTACCCACTGTTCCCTCTCTATAGGACCTACTAGGGACCCTTAGATCAAAACTCAAGATTGAATTGATAAAAGAATATAGCATGTCACTCTAGTAATATCAATTCTACACCCATCAAAACTTATCTCCCTATATATTTTCACTTCCCCTTGGACGATTGTGACGACTCTATCCAGAGTTAAATGTGGTACTCACTAGTTGAGTGAAGTCATAGCCCTCCCAGGTCATTATATTTTGTAACGGATTTTAACATCACAAATGACCAGTTTGTAAAGTAAATTAAGAAAGTTGAAAATACCATCACAAATTTTAAAATAAAAAGAAATATTTAAATCATTCTTATCCTACATGATTAATTCTCATATGCAAGGATAAAGAAAGAAAAACTACTCAGAATTCATGGAGATAAAACAAAAACACATGATTTGTATTAGAAGTCAAGTCTTAACAACAAAAACTAAAACACAAACACAAATTACTTATCTTTTGTCTTCTCCTTAAGCAATTCCTAAAGCTTCCTTCAAACAATCTCCAAACAATTCTCACACAAGTCAAGCTCTCTCAAATATGAACTCACGCACCCTCCTAAACTCTCTAACTATACTAAAATTCTCCAAGAAGTCCTCTTAAGAGCCTCATTTTCATTTAACCATTGATCCCTTTTAATAGAACTCTGACAATAACCAAGGCTCACTTCAAGCACCCCTTCAAAATTCTTCTAAATTCCTTGTATCTTGCAGAGAAACCATTTTTAGCACTATGATGCCACTCTGGGGAGATATGGCGCCCATCATGTCGGATAGATGGTGTTACGGTGCCAAAGGGTGGAGCTATAGCGCTACATGATGTTGTGCCATTTTGCTCCATTTTGCCCTCATTTTCTCTAAAGATCCCTTTCTTGTAATTGAACCAAAAATATGCAAAATACATTACTTTAAAGTAAAATATCATAAAAAATGTGCATAAAATGAAAATTAAATGTATATTAAAAATACTTAATTTTAAGGTTTATAAATTCTCCCAAACTTAAACATTACTTGTCCTCAAGTAACTCTTTGTACCATGTATGGTAATGAGTTTTACTAAAAAATTTCTATAGTTTTTGTCATATAAATGTAATACAGAAACTTTAGTAAAAATTTAAATAACTTAGGTAAGAACTAAAATGTAAGAATATCTAGTAGTTCAGTCAAAGAGTTCTGATTTTTTATTTATTTGAAGAATAATTTTACTTTATCATACTGAGGATACCAAAAAGAATTACAAGAAAAAAAATTTCATGAGAACTCTATTAGAAAGATGCCAACACTTCTAAAAATAAGTTCATAAATGTAATTAAGTTCCTTTTCGTAAGATGATTCAAGTGAAGCTAATTTTTTATTAGGCATCTTCTCAAGCTTCTCCTCACCCTCACACACACACACCACACACACACACAGATATATATATATATATATATATATATAAGAGTGGCCAAATTAGGAAAGTATATTTTAATTTTAAAAATATATATATTTTTGAAAAGTAATAGTTTAATTTTAAAAATACGAGACCAAACTGATCTCATATAAAGAATAGTTCAAATAACGAGCACAACCTTATGGTAATGAGTTTTACTAAAAAATTTCTATAGTTTTTGTCACATAAATGTAATACTGAAACTTTAGTAAAAATTTAAATAACTTAGGTAAAAACTAAAATGTAAGAATATCTAGTAGTCAAGTCTAAGAGTTCTGATTTTTATTTTATTTAAAGAAAAATTGTACTTTGTCATACTGAGGATACCTAAAAGAATTACAAGAAAAAGAATTTCATGAGAACTCTATTAAAAAGATGCCAATACTTCTAAAAATAAGTTCATAAATGTAATTAAGTTCCTTTTCGTAAGATGATTCAAGTGAAGTTAATTTTTGATTAGGCATCTTCTCAAGCTTTTCGTCACACACACACACACACAGATATATATATATATATATAACAGTGGCCAAACTACGAAAGTATATTTTTATTTTAAACATATATATATATTTTTGAAAAGTAATAGTTTAATTTTGAAAATACGAGACCAAACTGATCTCATATAAAGAATAGTTCAAATAACGAGCACAACACTGTAAATAATGCGTCTACCCCGAAGAATAAACATATTACTTACTAGTGAGGCTCGATTAAATAGTCTCAAGAAGTTATGACATGCATTTTAGTTTACAAAACCACTTCATGTTGTCCAACAACTTTTCCCTATTTAATATGAAATATTAGGTAGGGTTTATATTAAACTGAGTTCTAAAGTTTTCTATAAAGGCAAACCCCTATAGTTAATTACATCTTAAATGACCTCGATCACTTAAGAAAACTATCAATTTAGATCAGAACATATTGTCTTAAAAAATTTTAAAGGGTAGGACTTTTCAAGGTTAGAAAAAGGAGTATCATATAGGAAAGGCCCAAGTTTGGCACAATTATCATGTTATCCAAAGGAAGAAAACTAGGGAATGTCACAACTATCCTACTGTTTGTCGGTCGCCAAATTAGGAAAAGAAATTTAATTTAATATAATAAATATAGTTTTGAAAGTAATTGCTTAATTTTGAAAATACGAGACCGAACCGATCTCATACAGACAATAGTTTAAATAAACGAGCACAACACCGTAAGTGATACATCTATCCCGAGGAATAGACATATTACTTACTAGTGAGGCTTAATTATATAAACTAAATAATTTATTA
The DNA here is from genome assembly GCF_001263595.1 of Phalaenopsis equestris. Taxonomy (NCBI): domain Eukaryota; kingdom Viridiplantae; phylum Streptophyta; class Magnoliopsida; order Asparagales; family Orchidaceae; genus Phalaenopsis; species Phalaenopsis equestris. Next base: position 27,169 of record NW_018252149.1, on the reverse strand, counting down.
CATCCGTTTTAGTCTGCAAAACTTTATGTTGAACGAGAAGTTCTCATATCTAATATAAAAAAAATAGACAGGGTTTATATTAAGCTGGGTTCTTAAAGTTTCCTATAAGGGCAAACCCCTATAGTTAATTATATCTTAGATAACCGAAGTTATCCAAGCAAACTGTCGATTTAGATCAAGAAATATTGTCTTCAAAAATTTCAAAAGGTAGGACTTTTCAAAGATCGGAGCAAGGAGTGTCAAATGGGAAAGGCTCAAGGTTGGAACATTATGTAGGAATCCAAATGAAGAGGAACTAGGGGATGTCATGGATCCTGAGGAGAACCTCGGTGACTTCCCAAACTATCCTACTGTTTAGCTTCAATTTTGAGGAAATGTTATTTGACATTTCACCCTGTCAGTTTTATTATTTATGGCTTATTTTTGTGTGACATGGTCACAAAAACGACCTGGAAGATACGAGGGTTTACGCATATCAGATGATAACCTCGGAACCTAAAGCGAGTTAGGGCTTAAATTGCACAACATGACTGTGCAAAGGCCTAGAAGATAAAGTGAGAATTTATGTCACGCTAGGCAGACTACCTTGAAATCCTATGGTTTTTTGTTTAATTCTAAGGAGATGTTTGTTGTTGTAGATCTGTCTGCTCTCTCTAAGTTGATCTTCTGTTCATCCTCGTCGTGTTGCCTATGGTGTTAGCTCCAAGTTCCACGTCGTAGCAGTTTCAAGTCAATGTTAAATTTAAATTTACATGCAATTGTTTAGTCAACGATCTGTTATCAAGTATCTTCTATGAAACCAACTACTGGCCTCCTACTCTAAGGTATAATGTGTAAAAGAAACAGTAGCAGGTGTAAGTATAATAACAAAATTTAAGAAATTAGCTGGTGTAAAAGAAACAATAGTAGGTGTAAGTCTAATATAAAAAAATAGTAGCAAGATTTAAGAAATGAGCTAGCATGCATTGTATTAACAAAAGAATTACCACATAGAAAACTCAAGAAAGAGCGACAAATGACCCACGACGAAAGAAAATTCGAGAAAATCATCAACTGACTCACGACGGAAATCTCGAAGCAAAAAAAAACAGCAAATGAAAACTCAAAGAAAGTCACAAAAAACAAGAGAAGATCCCGGAAAAAGACCACGAGAGCTTTACCAAAAGTTCCAATAAAATTACTTGAAAAATCTGAATAAAGAAAAACCGCAAGCACTCAGGTCAGGGCTATGCTCAGATACTATATATTTATACTCAAGGGACGTCGAATGCTACTATCGGTCACCCAGATATATAAAGTCTGCCACTCAACTAGAAGGGTGTCCTACTAAACCTAACTTAGGATTGTGCTCCTTAGCCCGATACTGGTAATCGACAAGTGGACAACCAAGTTACAATACATTTAAAAATTTATATTTTAGCATGCATGTCGATTTCAGGAATACAAAAGGAAGTTGTATCAATTTTGTAGTAAAAATATTTTTTATAAATATTGTATCTGCTCTTATCATGTTATGTTCTTATCAGTTTTGAAAAATTATAATTGTCCACGAGTCAATCACGCCGTTGGGCGTAGGACCGCCAATAACCTAAGAAGGTACTGGTTCCCCGCTAGTCTTGTGTCGGTAAATGATATTATCATCCTACTGTTCATCAGGTCTCAGGCTTGGGTCTTAATGTCGTAAAATGGAATACCATTCCGCTCTACCACCAGTGTGCCTTTATCATCACTGCCTTGAGCCCCAAAACAAAACCGACTTACTTGCAACTTTGCTAGATGGTTCATATATAACAAAAGGCTATATATGCACACTTATGCATCAAACATAAGATCCAAAAGCCTAAAACAAGAAACAAGGAAAGCAAACCAAAAAAACAAGAAATGAAAAAAAAGAAGAACAACCCTCTTCCAAAACAAATTTAGAAAAGGAAAGCCAAAGCCGCAATAGGGTTAACCTAAAACATTGACTGGCAGGACTTTTTTGAATGAGTAAAAGAGGTGAAATACACTCCCCTGCTAACCATGAAACATCTCTGAAGATACAATCTTAGAAAATTCCCAATCATTCTCAAATATTCTAAAATTCTTCATCTTTTCTATATCTTCTCCTCTTCCTCTTTTTTTTTTTTATATTGCAACTGATCTAACCAGCAAAATTGGGCCCCGAAACATTTCCAAACATCTAATAGATCATTCCTCAGAAAAGAGCATTTGAATTCCTTCAAACATAAGAATTAAAACATCTCAATTCATATACATTAGAGCCTTCAATTTCACGTTGAACCAAGAGTTCCACTAAGCGGTAAACTTAACACCACATAGATAAAACCCCATAAGTGCTCCCGGCCGGGGGCAGTAAAGAGAGCAAACTGAACCCAAACAAACACCTTAAAAGCTCATGGGCAAGGACAACCAGGAGACTACAAAATGGGAAGACTCACTGCTAGGAGCAGCCAGAGGAAGACACCAGCCCAACACCCAACGACAACATCAAACTGCAGCCCCTAACTAGGCCAAAACCCAGCCACAAACAAACTGAAACCAAGCCCAAAAGTTGTAGCCCAATTCCCCACATCAGGCTCAAACAACAGTCAAAACCTCACTGAAACAAGGCCAATCTACAGCCCAAAATAGGGCCAAATTGCAACTCAAAACCTTGCCAAAATAGGGTCAAAATGCAGCCCAAAATGTCTGTCTGCAGCCAAACCACCCAAAACTAGAGTAAAATCGCAGCCCAAAAGGCTATCAAAGTCTCTCCTGAACAGGGAAGAACTGCAACCCAAAAAAAAGCTCAAAACAAGTCAAGAGAGCAGCTCAAAAAGCCATCAATAACCTCCCCTAAACAAGAAGAAAACTGCAGCAAAAAATAGCTCCAAACGAATCAAGAAAGAAACCTAAATTGTCCCAAAACATCACCAAAAGTTGCATTTAAAAGCCCCTAAAAATCAACACTTAAGGTGCCCAAATCCTTGTATAAAATTTTCCAAAATGAGCACTTATGGTGCCTAAATCAATGCATTTGAATGATATGAAAAGCCATCAAGAATAGCCGTAAAGTAGTAAGCAAGGTCCCTCCCAAATAACAACTTTAAAATTTCCAAATGGCATTTTGAAACACCTCAAGCGACGCTTAAATTCAACCCAATTCAACAAGTATGTGTATAGCAAAATCAACCCTTATTCAGAATTCTTATTCAGAATTCAGGATAAGCATTTCAAGATAAGCATAAAAAAGAAATCCTGCATTTATGCATTGCAATTTAGGTGCTATGTATATAAATCTCCCATAAGTAAAGGAAGCATCAATAATATCACATGCTATCAAAATCTTTCTTTCTTTTCTAGGAAATTGGGGTTTTATAAAATTTTCAAGAGAAATTTGCACACATAGCACCACACAATTCTTATACACCTATATATCTCTTACCTTAAGCTTCAATTTATGCGTATGTCACTGTCGGCGATATTTTTGGTTGGTTGTGTTGCCCGTAAGAAGCTGTCGGTCACCGGAATTGAAATCCCGTCGCCCGCTTTGGAAGGAGGTTTTAATTTGCATATATATTTAGTTTTAGAAAAATATGAAATCAAACTGATCCCATATTTTTCATAGTTTAAATGAATGAACATTATAACTCAAATCATGTATCTATGTCAAAGGATAAACACAAGACTTGAGGATGAGGCTCGATCAAATAAACTAAGGAACATATGACGTCTGTTTGGTCTGCGAAACCTTTATATTTGCCGAGAAGTTCCCCTATTTAATATAAAGAATTAAATAGGGTTTATATTAAGCTGGGTTCAGACATGCTTCTTATAAGGGCAAGCTCCTATAGTTAATTACTTCTTAAATAACCAAAGTCACCTAAGAAGACTCTTGATAAAAATTAGAAAATATTATCTTCAAGGAGTTTCAAAGGGTAGGACTTTTCAATGAGATCAGATGTAGAGGTGTGAAAGGAGATTGGTTTAAACTTGGAACATTTTGTTGTAGAGTCCAAAGGAGGAATAACTAAAGGATTTCATGGATCCAAGGGAGAACCTCGGTGACTTCTCAAGCTATCTTAATGCAAGCTATCTTAATGTTTGGCTTATTTGGCTTAAGTTTTGTGGAGAAATATTTAGGTGTTTCATCATGCCAATTTTATTAGTTAGAGCTTACAGTCATGTGAAACGATCACACAAATACCTCTGGAAGATGTGAGGATTTAGGTCGTGACAAACGACGACCTCAGAATTCTAAAACGAGTTAGGGCTTATATTGTATAGCAGGGCTATGCAAAGGCTTAAAGATAAGGTGAGGATTTACGTTGCATAAGAAAGCAACATTGAAGTCCTATGTCTTTGTTATTTATATCTAAGGAAGGATGATTGGTTTAGCTGGGGAAGACAAGTTTTGCTGTTGAAGATGGCCGTGTAGCCTACCATGCTAGCTCTAAGCTCCTCACCGCGACGCGTTTGCGTTTTCTGGTGTGTCAAGTTATGACGTCAAATCAGGTGGCCCTATGGTTGAGGTTCTTTAAATTTTATGGGGGGCATATTAAAGTTTATTAGAGCAACACAGGTTAGGATCCTATGGTTCCCTCAACACCACTATTTTCTATTGGAATCACTTAGTCCAAATGAACTTACTAAGCTCAACTTAATGAGTTCTATAATTTAATTTAAACCGTGGGAAGTCACTTTAGCAATCGTAGGTTACCTCCTCTGAGGAATTCCCGATCATCCAATAGAGACATCTTAATTTAGTTGCAATTGTAGTTTTGTGTGATGTTTGTGATTAAATTTTGAGTTGTTTTATACTTTGAATGTTGTGGGGGTGAATTTTATCTTGGTTGATTTTAGTTTTAGTTTTATTTTTGGTTTAGATTGGTCACATCAAGAGTGGATTTGAGTTTAGAATTGAAATTGGGGTAAATTAAGACCATTTTGATAAACATTTGGAGTGATTTGGGGAAAATATGGGCCTTTAAAAGGCAATTTGGGGGTTTTGATCAAAGATGGTCAAATTGGCCAAATTGGCTCATGTGATAGTTGAGAAAAATGAAATTGGGAATATTTGGGAGGTTTTGGGAATTTTTGGGATTTTTTTAAATTTTTTGAGTCTTGGGCTAAGGAGGGGCATTTTGGTAATTTGGCCAATTTTGGTGATTTTGGGTAGTTTGGGTGTTTTCAAGGTGTTTGAAATGATTTTTGAACCAAATAAGGTATTTTGGGTAAATTTGAGAATTTTGGCCAAATTTAGGGTTTCAAGGGTATTTAGGTAATTTGGGAAAGTTTAGGGGCAAAAGGCTAAGTTGTATATTTTTGGTAGAATTGGGGTGCCAACCACCATCAATAAGTCATCTATGTAGTGGTCTTAGCTAAACCCTAGGCTAGGGCTAGTGTGTTTTGGGGACCACCTACATGAGCCTCCCAAAAGTATCAAGGGACTAAAGCCTAGAAGTTTAAGTTTAGGATTGTGAGTGATTGTGAGTGCAAATATGTACCTTAAGCCCTAGACTAACACCCAGGGTCAACCCTAAGGTCTAGTAGTCCTAAGGGTGACTTATCTTGAGTTCCCCCAACCTACTAAGTGCTAGAGGTTATGACTAATATGTGGAACTTCAAGTTGAGTAAAGAGGAGTGTAGAATTTCTATGGTGAGGTTTCCTTTTCTAGTTTTCTAAGAATAGTCAATAAGAAAGTCCTATGACTAGAACTTAGGCAACTAAAGAGAAAAAACTAAACCTCAACCAAAAGTGAGGTCAACAAATGGACCCCCAATAGGTGTGGTGTGTTAGGCAAGCACACCGCATGTATTGGCGTTGACCGACAAGATCAACAAAACCAATATAAATTCCTAATTCAACATACCTAGAAGTATGTGTAGAGCTGTGTGTGTGATTTGTTTCTGATGGTGAATTAGCAGATGATCGTCTGATTTAAATCAAGGAATAGGGACTCTCACTAGGGATCAGAGAGTGAATTTTGAGTTATGAAATTTCAGGTATTTATAAAGGATGGGAATGAGTATATAAGTGCTGACCCCAGAATTGAAATTTGGGTATCAATCCCAAAATAGGAATCAGATGCCATAATCCATTTAAGGTGGTCTTAAAACTGATTTCAAAGATGAGAATAGGACTGTGTGGGAGGACCGAATCGAGATGGAAAGCACAGAGGCTCACATCTGACTTAAAAGGGTAACAATAGTGTAGAAGATTACAACCATTAAGGATACTATGCACATTTGGGAGGAAAGCTCTGGGACTCAAATACAACCCAAATGGTGACAAAGAATATATATGTCACATTAGAAAGGAAAGCACTTAGACTCACATCCAACCACCAACCTAAGAGGTGATGAGGAAAAATATCTGCTACATTGGGGAGGAAAGCGCTGGGACTCTTATCCAACTCAAGTGGTAGCGGGAAAATATATTGATCACGTTAGGAAGGAAAGCACTGGGACTCACATCCAACCCAAGTAGTGATGAAGAAAATATCTGCTACATTGAGGAGGAAAGCTCTGGGACTCACATCCAACCCAAGTGGTAGCAGGAAAATATATCAATCACGTTAGGAATGAAAGCACTGGGACTCACATCCAACCCAAGCGATGATTAAGAAAATATCTGCTACTTTGAGGAGGAAAGCTCTGGGACTCACATCCAACCTAAGAGGTAGCGGGAAAATATATCGATCACGTTAGGAAGGAAAGCACTAGGACTCACACCAAACCTAAGAGGTGATAAGGAAAGTATCTGCTACATTGAGGAGGAAAATTCTGAGGCTCACATCCAACCTAAGAGGTAGCGGGAGAATATATCA
>NW_018252149.1:10383-15261 GCF_001263595.1 Phalaenopsis equestris | reverse complement strand
GGAAAATATCTGCTACATTGAGGAGGAAAGCTCTGGGACTCACATCCAACCCAAGTGGTAGCAGGAAAATATATCAATCACGTTAGGAATGAAAGCACTGGGACTCACATCCAACCCAAGCGATGATTAAGAAAATATCTGCTACTTTGAGGAGGAAAGCTCTGGGACTCACATCCAACCTAAGAGGTAGCGGGAAAATATATCGATCACGTTAGGAAGGAAAGCACTAGGACTCACACCAAACCTAAGAGGTGATAAGGAAAGTATCTGCTACATTGAGGAGGAAAATTCTGAGGCTCACATCCAACCTAAGAGGTAGCGGGAGAATATATCAATCACGTTAGGAAGGAAAGAACTGGGACTCACATCCAACCTAAGAGGTAGTGAGAAAATATATCAATCACGTTAGGTAGGAAAGCACTAGGACTGACACCCAACCTAAGAGATGATGAGGAAAATATCTGCTACATTGAGGAGGAAAGCTCTGGGACTCACATCCAACCTAAGAGGTAGCAAAAGAATATATCGATCACATTAAGAAGGAAAGCACTATGACTCGCACCCAACCTAAGAGGTGACGAGGAAAATATCTGCTACATTGAGGAGGAAAGCTCTGGGACTCACATCCAACCTAAGAGGTAGCAGGAAAATATATAGGAAAGCATTGGGACTCACACCCAACCTAAGAGGTGACGAGGAAAATATCTACTACATTGAGGAGGACAGGTCTGGGACTCACATCCAACCTAAGAGGTAGCGGGAAAAAATATTGATCACATTAGAAAGGAAAGCACTGGGACTCACACCCAACCTATGAGGTGATGAGGAAAATATCTGCTACATTGAAGAGGAAAGCTCTGGGACTCACATCCAACCCAAGTGGTATTGGGAAAATTTATTGATCATGTTAGGAAGGAAAACACTAAGAGGTGACGAGGAAAATATCTTCTACATTGAGGAGGAAAGCTCTGGGACTCACATCCAACCTAAGAGATAGCAGGAAAATATATTGATCAAGTTAGGAAAGAAAGCACTGGGACTCACATCCAACCTAAGAGATTACAAGGAAAGTATCTGCTTATGCAGAAAATATGCAGATTCAAACGTGTAAATTCGTGGTGAATATGTGAATAGAATATGAAAATATGTGAAGAACTCAGAGTTTTTAGGTACTGATTTAGAAATGAGAATTGAAATTTAGATATCAACCTCAAAAAGAGAGACGGAAGTTAGGGATCGACCTCGAATATAGCAAATCAGAAACATAAGACTGATTTGAATACGTGAGAATTGAAATATAGGGACAATTCTCAAAAAGAGTTTTTGTGTTTAATTTGTAGAAATGTGTTATGTGAAAAGGTTAATTGTTTGTAGAGTTTTGTGAGGCGTTTTGTGAGGCTTTGTGCAGAATGTAAAATTCTGTGGGGATGTGAAGAGAGTTAATTCAGATAAAGATGATTGTGCTGCACACATAAAGAGTAAGAAACTCCGAAATTGAGAGAATTCACTCAACAGACTCATTTTATTTTTTTGTTGTCTTTATCACATTTAATTTTTAAAATTGTCTTTAAAATTTTAATTTTAAATTGGTTGATTTTCAAAAGAAATTTGTTTTTTTGTTTATTCATTTGTGAATTTTTTTGTTTGAATTTTATTTTTGTTAAAGATTTGTTGTTTTGTTCTTCGTTCATTGAAATTATGAACCAATGCGTGGTTCGTGGCTTCCATCCATCGCACAAAAAGGCAACTGACAAAAAGGCATATTTCTGAGAGAAATTTCCATTAATCTGCTCCAATCAAAATATCACAGATCAAACATAGGCTGACGCCTCAAAAAGGTACAACATATAGTCCATATCAAAGTACGTTCAAAACATCTCATGCCATGTATACGTTGTAGGCTGAGTGTGTGATGCATATCATGTTGCTGTAAAAAAAAGTGAACCCTCTGCCCTCTGAAAAGTGAACCCTCTGAACATCTGTATCAGGTATGACGAGCTCTTGATCGAGCAGAGCTTCTAAGTCATGCTCCAGGAAAGAGTTCCCTTCACATGTAATCAGAGGTACAACCCTCTCATAGCTCGTACGGTAGCAGTTATTCTAGTTCTGGGTCTAGCTGAAATCCGTATGGTTCTTTGCTGTCGTCCATCCTACGGAAGGTTACGGACACACTACGGTGTCACACCCCTGGAATGCAGTGCTTGGCAACATCTGCCCCGTTTCCTTTCAGAACTAAAACTGAACCAACTAGCAAGAGAATCTCTACGGCTCCTCTGAACTCGCCAAGGCCGATAATATCATCAATCCCCAAACAATATATTGCTTTTGCTTATGAATGAGACCGTGCAGAAGGGGTTCACAAAATCGTGGTGGTCTATATGGGGAGGGATGCAATCACCCTCGTCATAGATGTTAATGATGCAACTATTTGGGATGCAGGTAGCTAGTAGTATGTTCAATCTAACCATCCTCTTGATCATCCACTTTATTATAGGAGGTAGTGGATCTAACTGGTCATGTCTGAGGATCCCTGACGGATTTCCCTATCTGTTACTTGTAAAATTATAACAGCAGCCGCAATGAATGGTGATTCTTCCTTTTCCTCTCATCCACTTCTTCGGCTCAGAGTATGTTCTTTCCATGAGAAGGTTCTTTCCATGAGAAGGCCTATTCTTTCCATGAGAAGGCCTACTCGGCCTCTATCTCTCAAATCAAAGATGCAATCAAGAATGCTTCTTTCATCACTCTCGGAGAAGACCCTGGCATACAGCTCTAGGCCTTCCAATATGTTGAAAAATATTCCTTGGACTTCCTCATAGAATTCAAATTCTCTTTTATTCATCTTGATTATTTTGTAGAACTCCATCGTACTAGGAGTCGGTAGCTGTCACGGGCGTTCTCCATCTGAACATTTCTAGGAACCCAAACTGGTGCTAGTTGATTTGGAACATGAGATTTGGCATCTAGAGGGATGTACGACCCTGGCCCCATGGTATATACTGATCTGTCCCCAATGGGACGTATGGATCTTCCATCAGAAAATCTGGAGTATGAGATCCATCGGTGGTGGATGTATACTCTTCCAATGTACTGAAGCATCGTAAATGTAGAACATTGCAATCCTGGCATTTTAAAAATGACCCCGTGGCTGATGTCCCTGCAGGTATCTCGGTGTTGCACGTTGGGCAACCCATGCGCAAGGCATCTGAAGCTGAAGGTGTCTCTGGCTCTGTGACAAACCCTGGTTCTTCATCTATGACGGGTAGGCTGGAAGAAGTTTCTTTCATGTCTGGCTCATAAATATGCCCCTGAAGAATAAGGGTGAGTAAATTTTTTGTTTCTCTCTGACGTCTGCGTTCTTCTCGTAGAAAAGCCCTCTGTTTTCTGTGGCTGACATTTTTTCATTACGTCCTGCGAAGCAAAGCATCTGGTAGTCGTTCATTAGTGGCGGCTACTTCATCGGGTCCTGCTCTATCATCCTGTTCTTTCCTTTATGTGATGTATTGTCTTTGGCGGCCACCCTCAGCAGTGAAGACATTCCCTTCTTTTCTCGGCAGCTGACTACATTCATCAAAGGACCTTCGCAGTCCATGTTAACTTGGTTAAAGTCCATGTTGAAGTCTATGGTACCGCCCTGCGGCGCCATTTCCTCATTCAGTGCAAGGTTCCAGCCATCCTTGAGAGTAAAGATCAGCCTCTGTCCCGACATTTTTCTGCAGACGACAGGAAAAATGTCAGTGGGCCAAAACTTGGCATGAACAAGAACAAAACAAAGTATTTATTGAAGTAAATTTTAGTTTGTTTTAGTGAAATGAATTGTTTATTTATGTATGAATTTTGTTTGATTTTGTGGAACAGTTTAAAAGGTAGAAAGGAGAGAATTTGAAGTTTAAAATTTCTTTCTCAAAATTTTCATTATATTGAGGTTAATTACAAAATTTGGACCCAGTCATAGACATTTGGCAACATAGATAACCCGAAAATAATCAAAGTTTTGAAGTTTCAAAGAAAGCAAAGGCAAGCGACATTAAATTTCATAATAGGTTTTCAAGTATCGTCAATTTATTGGTAACATGGGTCTTTCGCCCTGGATGTCCACTAACTGATAGACTCATCATGTATAGACCTTTTCAACGACAAATGGTCCCTCCCAAGTTGGTTCAAATTTTTCACCTAGTTTGCGGCGTGTAAGAATAGGCCTTTTGAGCACAAGTACGAGGTCACCAACTTTGAATGTCCTTAGGAGGACCAATTTGTCATGGGCTTGTACCATCTTCGCATGGTAAAGCTCCAAATGTTGTTGTGCTTCTAGTCGTTTTCCCTCGAGACTCTCCAGTTCTTCAAGTCTGAGTTTTGCGCTTTCTTTCATTGTGAGTTGGTTGAAGTTTTAGTTTTGCATTTTCTCCTGTTGTGAGTTGGTTGGCAACAACAACTCTAAGAGATGGTGTTTGAACTTCTAGTGGTAGCACAGCCTCGGACCCGTACACGAGCAGATAGGGTGTACACTGAGTAGGAGTCCTGAAAGTCATCCGGTAGGCCACAAGGCTTCTAATAGTTTATTGTGCCAATCCATTTTGTTTTCATCCAGTGTTTTCTTTAAAATATGTACCAGTATTTTGTTGAAGGTTTCAGCGAGACCATTTGCTCTTGGATAGTAAATCGTAGAGTATCTCCAATCTATCCCATGTATTTTGACGAAATTATTGATTTTTGTGCTTCTAAAAGCTGTCCCATTGTCAGAAATTATTCTTCACGGTACTCCAAAATGGTAGAAAATTTGGCTTTTAAAAATTGAAGGACTTGATGTGCCGTAACCTCACACAACGGTACTGCCTCTGCCCATTTAGAGAAATAATTGCCCATTTAGAGAAAAAACCT
>NW_018252149.1:6460-10315 GCF_001263595.1 Phalaenopsis equestris | reverse complement strand
ATTATGTTCTATCAGACCTATTATGTTCGTGCCCCAACACTCGAATGACCATGAGGCAACAGTTGGGTGTTCGGAGGCTGGTGGCTGGTGTAAGGCCACCCCATGCACTTGACATTGGTGACATTTTCTGGCTGTATCCATGCAGTTGGACATCATTGCTGGCCAATAATATCGAGTCTTGTTGATCTTCATTTTCATTTTTGTCCCTGACTGGTGAGCGCCACACAATCCGGCATGTACCTCTTTGACAATGTTCTGTGCTTTGGCTCTGCTCAAACACCGTAGCCACATCTGGTCGACTGATCTTCTGTATAGAACGTTTCCCATCAGGGCGTAAGACATAGCCCTTCTTATAATATGATGTGCTTCAGACTTGTATTCTGGCAGCTTTCCAGTAATATTCTATTATTAGCTTGCACCAATCTTTGTTGATGTTTGCAACTGTCTTTATAGCTTCTTCTTTTCCGAGCTTGTGTAGAGTTTTGAGGTCGATCTGAGACAAGACTCGTCTTCCTTGCACTGTGATTTCAATGGAATCTTCTGGGGGACATGCCATTTCCTTAGCAAGTTTTGCTAGAACGTCGGCATGGGACTTATCTCCCCTAGGAATCCGGTAGAAAGTCACATCAGGAATCTGCTCTAGGAGCTTCATTGTGTACTGATGGTGTTCTGTTAATCTTGGTTTCAAAATTTTTTTTTGTCCGGCGACTTGCTGGATGACGAGTTGAGAGTCGTCATAAATGACAATGTTCGTTATATTCATTGAGATTGCCACTTCCAACCTCATGATTAAAGCTTCATATTCTGCTTCATTTTTGGTGCACAACTCTGTCAGGTGGTAAGAGAACCTCATCATACCCTTATCTGGCGTAATAAAGATCAAACCGATCCCTGCTTTGCCTGGTATAATAGTGCCTAATCCTTTGTCTTTTTTGGCTGATGAAGCGCCATTGAAGTACATTTCCCAGCATTGCACACTGGAAAATTTCATTTGTAGTATTTGCTCGTCTGGTAATTCGTGGTTGAGAGAGAACCCAGCTAGCAGTGGGTGTGCAGCGAGAAAGTTTACTAGTATCTGTCCCTTGATATCATGGAGGGGAATAAAAGTTATATCAAATTGTAAAAAGATCATTGAACATCTTGCTAGACGTCCGAAAAGTGTTGGTCGGGTCATCAGATATTGCAATGGATTAACTTTTGAGATTAGGGTATTCCTATGAGAAAGCATGTAATGTCTAAGCTTTTGAATAGCGAAAATTAATGCCAGACAATACTTATCAATAGGTGGATACCTTATTTCCATCGGTATTAGGCGACGACTTAATTAATAGAGTTCATTTTCTTTATCCTCACCTTTGACTTGGGCTAAGAGGGCTCCAAGAGAGTCTTCTAAGGCCGTGGTATAAAGTATCAATGGTTTCCCTGGAATAGGGGCTGCCAAAAGAGGAGGTGTCATTAGATATTATTTAACATCCTCAAAGGCCCGCTGACATTTCTCTTCCCAAATGAATTTGGCATCCTTTTCAATTAATGCCGAGAAAGGCTGACACCTACCTGAGAGATTAGAAATAAAAGCGTCTCAGATATGTCAACTTCCCCTAGAAGGAACAAAGTTGTTTCAAGGTTTTAGGAGAAGAAATTTCCAAGATAGCTTTAATTTTATTTGAGTCGATCTTGATTCCCCGATGACGGACAATGAATCCCAAAATTTTCCTGGAAGTAATGCCAAAGGCGCACTTTAAGGGATTCATTTTAAAGTCATATGGTCGTAACCGTTCAAACATGATCCTCAAATCATATAAATGGTCTATTTTTTGTTTACTTTTGATGAACAAATCATACACGTAGCATTCTACTTCATTATGGATGAGGTTGTCAAAAATAAGGTCGTCATTGTGCACTAATATGTTGCTCTGGTGTTCTTTAGGTCGAAAATGTGTAGCAGAAATTTTCGATCGGTGTTCTGAAGGTTATATGTGCTGCATCGTCAGGAGCCATCTTGATTTGGTTGTATCCCGATGATCCGCCCATGAAGGAGAAAATTTCATGTGTTGAAGCGATGTCCACCATCATCTCTGGTATGGGTAGTGGAAACTCGTCTTTTGGACATGCCTTGTTCAAATCTTTGAAGTCGACGCAAACATAGATCTGTTTGTTTTTTTCTTAACAAGTACAATTTTAACCAACCATGTGGGGTACTATTCTTCTTTTACAAAGTTGGCATCTATTAATTTCTTCACCTCGGCGATGACTTGTTGTTCTATTTCAAGGCACATTCTCCTGGGAGCTTGTTTTACTGGGGTTATATTCTTGTCCACCCCGAGTTTATGGACCGCAACTTCCGCAGACAGTCCTAACATTTCATCGTAGCTCCATGTGAAACAATCTTTGAGTTCTGCTAATAGTTTAATCAATTTTGAAGATTCTTCTTCCTTGAGTAGAGAACTTACAAATGTAGGCCGGGGTTGTTCTTCAGTCCCGAGGTTAATCTCTTTCAATTCATCAATTTCATCAATGACATCAATGATAGATTTAATTTCCTCCTCAAATTATGGGGGAGCATCTTCTATTAGTTGATCAGTAGAGTCATCCTCTATATCAAGGTAATCCTCATTTGACTCACCAGTAATAACCATGCAAAATTTAGAATCATCGACTGATCCAACTGTATCAAATCCGAAACCCTCTTTCAAATTTCGACTTTTACCATTCCATAATTTTTCAAAAAGTTGAAATTTATCTTTTCGCATTTGTTTTGGTAAGTGTCCCTATTAAATTAACTTTTGAACACAAGGCGAGAAGTAACCAAAAAGGCAATTCCATTAATTCATTAGGATCATCATCCAAATTTATATGTTTTTCAAGCTCAGAAGATGCAGAAGCACTGTAAAATTTGATCAGCTTTGTACCAACACTATGGACTTCCTTGACCTCTAAACTCTTGACCTTTTGAGGGAGAATCAGAGTAACCGTCATAGAATTCACATAGTGGTTTATCCGATCAAACATTGTTTCATATTCACTTTTCTGTGTATCTTCTAGGGATATCTCGTATTGAGGTTTCTTCTGTCTTGTCATCATTACCTCATCTTTAGAACTATCTTCATCACCAACGTTGATGGTTGGCCTAGTTCATTCAATAATTAAATTGATCCTTCCTCGTCCACGTCCCCGGCCTCGACCTCGGGTGCGTGAACTAAAAGAACCTTCACCAACTCGTTGTAAGGGGGTGTTTTGTTTGGGATAACTTCACGAGAGAAGACAGTCCTCTTTGGAGGTGCATAGTAGACAGCATCTTCGTGGATACCAACTTCAAGCACTGAAAATGGTTGTAGGTCTCCTTTGATGCAATTTTCTTGACCATCATTGCATTATTTGATGCACTGGTATAGAGACGATGGAACCATATTGTGTTCATGAATCCATGGTCGACCCAACAGAGCGTTAAAAGAGGTCTCGGTATCGATGATATGAAATTTAGCGGTTGTCATGAGTTCTCCAACCTTCAAGTTCTCCAACAGGGCTCTTTCTCCCTTTTGGTTGAATCCTCTTAACATCATTTTATCGGCCATAAGTTCTTGAGCTTCAATATCCAAATAGGCCAATGTCCATAAGCTCATCAACTTAAGAGATGCTCTAGGATCTACTAAGACTCTGGACAACACAAATCTGCCGATCCTAAGTTATTAGAAATATAGAGTGGACAGTTGTGGTCGGCGGTACCGAGCAGAAAGTCTTCTTCTGTGAAAGTTACCCCAGGCTGTGATTTCAATGAGCAAACTTCATCTGAGGATGTTCTGGCCGGCTGAGCTAAGCAGCTAAGTGGGTTAAGCAAAGCTATAATTAGAGAATCTT
>NW_018252149.1:1775-6262 GCF_001263595.1 Phalaenopsis equestris | reverse complement strand
TTTGGTGGTAACACTTTTCCGCTTCTTTTCCGCTTCTTAAGTTAACTTATGTGATTTCTTCTTCTTGAGATATCATTGTTGAATTCTACAGTGTCTCCTCCTCTTCGTTGGAAAGATCTAGGTTGATGGTAAGTGGTGCACCGTAATGCTGGAGAATTGGCTCCTCGTTATCGGTGCTGTTGTAAACAGTATCATTAATGTCTTCTTTGGACTTGACAACGAGTTCACCGGACTCAAGTACGATTTGAGGATCGTTTTGACAGTTCACCGGACTCAAGTACGATTTGAGGATCGAGATTGAAGTTAGATTGGTTGTAATCATTTTTGTTATCACTATAAATAGTTAAAACGTAGCCGGAATCACAATCATTATATTCATAAGACCCCGAATGGATAAAAAGATAATCGTTCAAAGTCAAGGATTTGAGGATTTTCTTCCCCGAATCCGGGACAACTAATCTAGTAAAGGCGGCCCCTATCCTACCCCTAATGATATCAATCTTTTTACTAACACTTTTCTTCTTCTTCTTTGTTTTTCATGATGATGGATCTCCTGACAAAACCTTCATCTCGAGCTTGGTATGCTACAGACTCTTAATGGAGGCTTGTCTTGATGCAGACTGAATCTTGTTCCGTATTTTCTTGGATGATCTGCTCCAGAACTCATTCCATTCTTCTTCTCTGGTATATGTAAAAGATTGTTTTGATGGATCCTATATTTGATTGAGGACCCTCTTGAGTTCATCCCAAGTTGTACTTCATCCCTCTGTTCCAGTATACAGATCGATTGGGGAGATTGACTTGGCTGAAATCATATTTATGGAACCTTTTTTAGGTTATCTTAAATATTCTTTCAGAATTGTTATGTTCCCTTCTTTAAGGTTCCTCTCGAGCCAGTCTTTAAAGATGAAGCATTTTTCTATAGTGTGCCCAAGCAACCGGTGGTATGGACAATAATTTGGTTCATTCTTCCTATCCACCTCTTCGGGCTTCTTCGGGTATGGAAGTCTGAACTCTGGCTTCTTCATCAGACTTTTGAATATTTTTGGTATAGCTTCATCATTAAAAGAAAGCATCATTTTACGTCATTTTGACAGGGACATTTTCTTATGCCTTGTTCGAGGTGATCCTTCTTGAGGCGATCGCTGGTTGGATTGAATACTCTGTTTCTAAGCATACTGTGACGAAGACTGGCGAGGCTCTTTTGCATATATTTTCATCGGCTGCTTTCCTTTGTCGACGGTTGCTACTACTCCTGATTTCTTTTCGAACACTCTGGTCATCTTAGCCTTTTCGTGTGGCTCTATGTGCTTAAGTTCCTCTTGAAGACTACTGGCTTTACTGAGTAGCTTCTCGAAGGATTTGATAGTGAGTCCCTTGAGCATGAAAGCTACTGGCCCATGAATTCTCTTAAGTAGAATTTTAATTACATGATATTCCTGTAGTTGAGGTTCGTATTTTGAGGTTCATATTTTGTGTTAAGATTTCTCCACCTCAAAATACAGTGCACCAAAGTTTCACTAGGCTTTTATTTTTCCATCATGAGCTCTCCAATAGACACATCATGTTGTGCCCCGATAAATCTTTTCACAAACAGCTCTTCCAACTTGGAAAATGTTTTAACTGACCTGTTGGACAAGTCAACGTACTAGTCAAAAGTAATTCCTGACAAGCTGCTGATGAATTGCTGGAAGAGTAGAGCTTCACCATTTCTCGTGTTGCCACAGCTGGCTCAAAAATGTACTATATGCTGTCTATGATTCTCAGTCCCATCAAATATCTTGAAGTTTGGGGCCACAAAACCCTTAGGAAAAAGCACGACATCAAATTCCTCCGGGTAAGGTTTACCCTTTAGAACCAATGCCCCACCCTTAGATTAGGTTAAGGCATTCCGCACTTGTTCAACCATTTGCTTGAATTCCTTTTTTGGTATAGCACCTGATGGAGAATCATTTCTATGTTGTTCGTCTCTGTTTGCTGAAGCAACCTCTCTTCTTTCATCTGTGATGTGTATGATTTCATGCTGATTGATCTCTGGAGAAGCTAATTGCAGCTATTGCGGCTCTTGTGCTTGCCCCTGAATAGTGGCCATGGCGGTCATGGCTGCAACCATTTTTTCTATTCTTTTCTCCAGTAGACTAACTTGTTCATCCCTTAGGAGGATAGCCCTATGCAACTCATCTACGACGTTCTCTTTGGTGTGGGGTTGAGCCTCGCGCGCAAATGTGGCTGTTCTGGTTTCAATTACATGGACATCCATGAAATCCTCCTCCAAGTAATCCTCCGTGTTCTCAAGCTAACTCAAAAATCTCGATCCTGAGTTTCTTAACTTTCTCTTCGATTATTGATTCCTTGATCGCTTTAAGATCTGGAGGACCCTGTTGGACATCCTCTACTTGTTACTCCATCTCGCTGGCTATTGTTGCGACGATGTCAGATATTTCAGACCCTGGTTTCATTCACTGTCCTTGTCCCGCGGGCCCACTGCACTGTATCGGTGCAACGACCTTGGGTACCCATACCTTTTTTCTTTTTGGACGATGATGTCTCAGGACATGCAATTCCTCCTGCAACCATAAATTGGCATTTCTCCCAATTTAGAACTAAATTGGTTCTTTCACATAACTTTAAAACTTTTTTAAGATAATTTAAGCATGTGTCAAATGATGTTCCAAATACAGAGAAATCATCCATGAATACTTTGACCAGAAGAAAATATGTTAAGATTTCCATACCTATTTTATACTATTTTTAATGATATTGCACTTTAAAGAAATGTATTTTTAATGTTTTGTTGTAGAAATGATGAATTAGGGTCATTGGAGCAAAAAGATGCTAAAAGGAGCAAATTTAGAGCGAAAAGGACCAAAAAGTGGAGATTTGAACTAGGCCGCCGACGGTGCCCTCGACCCTGCTGACGGCGCCCTCGACCCTGCCGATGGCGAGCTTGACGGTTATGCTTACTCAAGATTTGGATAAGGCCAAATTTTGAAGGGATGCTTAGGCAACTCTTGGGAAACTCATCCACAACTTTAAAAGACTATTTTGGCCAAAAATTGGAGAGCGAGGAAAAGAATCTAGGGAGTAAAGGAAGTGCTAGAGAGAGTTCCTGGAGATTAAAAAGGTTCCAATATTGTGAGGAATACTTCAAGAAATTGTAAGAGTGGAGGGAAAGTGAGAGATTTCTTCCTCCTTGCTACTTTGCAGAGGAATTCTGTGTGTTGTAAAGAAAGGAAGAGATTCAGAGGAACTTCAATGAGTGTGCTTAGGGAGAAAGTAGAGATAAGTTATTTACTTATTGTAGTTTGTATGACTCTGGTTTTATATATGAATTTTAAGTTTTGTTGTATCTTCCCCATGAGATCTGAGTAGTTTTCTCTGTCTTTCTCCTTGTCTTGAGATTTGTGAAATGGTGATTTTTATTGGTGAAGCCATGAAAATGTTTAAGAGATTGTGATGATCTTTTCACTTTGATCTTGATTTACTTTCAATCTGGCCAATTGATTTGTTAAAATATGTTGAGTTTTACAACTAAAGTGAGGATTACATCCAAGATTCAGGGAGGTCAAAGCCCTTGGAAGTTGGGTGCAAATAAATAGGGAAATAATATTATCGGGCGTAGACTTGGAGATTTTAGAGTGACAGACGAAAATGCCCAATTCGGTCCTATCATTTGGGTGCTGAAGTGTAGATGTTAGCCCTTTGGCCTTCGGGTGGGGGGAACGTGGGAGCTCCGAAGTGAGAGCCGGTATCCTCCCAGAGTAGCTTTTGAACTAGGCCGCCGACGGTGCCCTCGACCCTGCTGACGGCGCCCTCGACCCTGCCGATGGCGAGCTTGACGGTTATGCTTACTCAAGATTTGGATAAGGCCAAATTTTGAAGGGATGCTTAGGCAACTCTTGGGAAACTCATCCACAACTTTAAAAGACTATTTTGGCCAAAAATTGGAGAGCGAGGAAAAGAATCTAGG
Organism: Phalaenopsis equestris; assembly: GCF_001263595.1. Lineage (NCBI taxonomy): Eukaryota > Viridiplantae > Streptophyta > Magnoliopsida > Asparagales > Orchidaceae > Phalaenopsis > Phalaenopsis equestris. Next base: position 2,292 of record NW_018252149.1, on the reverse strand, counting down.
GAGTAAAGGAAGTGCTAGAGAGAGTTCCTGGAGATTAAAAAGGTTCCAATATTGTGAGGAATACTTCAAGAAATTGTAAGAGTGGAGGGAAAGTGAGAGATTTCTTCCTCCTTGCTACTTTGCAGAGGAATTCTGTGTGTTGTAAAGAAAGGAAGAGATTCAGAGGAACTTCAATGAGTGTGCTTAGGGAGAAAGTAGAGATAAGTTATTTACTTATTGTAGTTTGTATGACTCTGGTTTTATATATGAATTTTAAGTTTTGTTGTATCTTCCCCATGAGATCTGAGTAGTTTTCTCTGTCTTTCTCCTTGTCTTGAGATTTGTGAAATGGTGATTTTTATTGGTGAAGCCATGAAAATGTTTAAGAGATTGTGATGATCTTTTCACTTTGATCTTGATTTACTTTCAATCTGGCCAATTGATTTGTTAAAATATGTTGAGTTTTACAACTAAAGTGAGGATTACATCCAAGATTCAGGGAGGTCAAAGCCCTTGGAAGTTGGGTGCAAATAAATAG
>NW_018252149.1:0-1228 GCF_001263595.1 Phalaenopsis equestris | reverse complement strand
GGGATCGATATCTAGGACTCCATTAGAGCTCTATATTACTTGAGCGATATGTATACTTGCGTTGATAAGTGTGACTTTACAATTATTGAATATTTATTACGTCCATTTTTATCTTATATTTTCAAACATATAGAAAGTCGCAGTCAAGTTTTTGGCGCCATTGCTGGGGAGTGAATGATTAAGTGAGCGAGTCAAATCACAATTAGAGTAACGAAGAAATTAGGATTATTAGAAAATTTTTACTTAAATTACAACTTATTTTTATATTTAGTTACTTATATTACTGAATACTGACTTCAAATTGTATGCGTAAATTTGGACCTGAAAATCTTATACCCTACGATTCAGAATTAGAACACACTGTTAGACGGATTAGAAGATTAAGAAGAGAACCTAGAAATTCTGATACAATGGAAAAAAACCTGAACAATCAAGGAATAGAAAATGAACACCAACCTAGACCTCTAAGAGATTATGCAAATCCTACAACAGATGAAATTTGTTTATCTATCCAAAATCCTGATGTAGCTGCTAATTCATTTGAGCTTAAACCTACTATTATCGAATTGGTACGAAACAATCAATTCGAAGGTACACCAAATGAAGATCCAAACTTACACCTCGCTAGTTTTTTAGAACTGTGTGCAACTTTTAAATATGACAGAGTCTCAAACGATGTTGTGAGACTTAGAATTTTTCCTTTTTCACTGAGGGATAAGGCTAAGATGTGGTTAAATTCGTTAGTACAGGGATCTATTAGAACTTAGGGAGAACTTTCACAGAAATTTCTGTCCAAATATTTCCCTCCATCTAAAACTGCTAAACTTAGAAATGACATACCATCATTCTGTCAGATTGATGGAGAGTCAAAATATGAAGCTTGGGAGAGATTTAAAAATCTTTTTAGGAAGTGCCCTCATCCGTCGTTACCAGATTTGTTGATAATTAAAAGTTTTTATAATAGATTAGTGGGATCTCTTAGATCGATTATAGATGATGCGGATGGTGGTTCTTTAATATCAAAACCATTTGATGAGGCTTATTCATTAATAGAAGAGATGACTACCAACAATTTTTAATGGCCCTCTGAACGGGTAAATCCTAAAAGAGTAGCTAGTGTCCATGATTCTGATGCATTATCTATGTTAGCTTCGCAGATTGTTGCAATATCAAAGAAATTAGATCATTATGGGATGAATTATTCTCCAACACCTCCTATGATGGAAGA